>NC_138773.1:321793929-321866429 GCF_965119305.1 Pelophylax lessonae
ATGCTGGGACTTGTAGTCCTTAAATTTTGGAGGGAGTCACATCCGTTAAAAAGGAAGGAGTGGGGCAAATTTACATAGGAGGGGGGGGGGGGGCGCCAATTTTAGTCTTGCCTAGGGCAGCACAAAACCAAAATACACCACTGACAGTTAAGTTGTGGCGATGAGCACCGACATCTCTTCTATAGAACTCTCCTCCATCAGGGGGATATTCTCTCCCTGTATGAGGATACACAGCAGATCACTCCATTGTTTTTGACTCTTCTTTCCCCTCTGAATGTGCCGTGTGACTCAGGGGACTCCATGGGGTGCCGCGCCATGTGACATCATCGCCAGTCACATGATAAAGATCTTTCCTGTCTGCTGATGAGGATGAGTCACACACAGGACATCCTGGAAATTGGACCTGAATCATCCTCACATCACCTTCTATCTTCCCAGCTGGAGACATTAACCCATTCCTGGGCCAAACCGAGGACTCGGGAGGATTGCAAATGGAAATAAAGGGGTTTCAAAGGCTGAAGGTTTTCACCTTAACCACCTTCGCTCAGGAGGGTTTTACCCCCCTCATGACCAGGCCATTTTTTGCTATTCAGCACTGCGCTACTTAAACCACTTCTGGACTGGAAGGATTTGCGCCCTTAATGACCAGGCCATATTTTGCGATTCGGCACTGCATTATTTTTAACGGACAATTGCGTGGTTTTGCGGCGCTGCACCCAAATAAAATTGATGTCCTTTTTCCCCACAAACAGAGCTTTCTTTTGGTGGTATTTGATCACCTGTGCGATTTTTATTTTCTGCATAAACAAAAAAAAGAGCGACAATTCTGAAAAAAAAAAAAAAAAAACAATATGTTTCACATTCTGCTATATAACATCCCCCCCCCCCCCTCCCGAAAAAAAAATTAAAAATCAAAATTTTTTAACATTTTAGGCCAATTTGTTTTCTGCTACATATTTTTGGTAAAAAAAAATCGCAATAAGTGTATTTTGATTGGTTTGCGCAAAGTTATCACGTCTACAAACTGTGGGAAAGATTTATGTCATTTTTATTGTTTTTTTTTTACTAGTATTGGCGGCGAACTGTGCTTTTTTTTGCAGGACTGCGACATTGCGGTGGACAGATCGGACCCCTAACTGACACTTTTGGGTGGATCAGTAACATTACTACAGTAATCAGTGCTAAAAATATGCACTGTTACTGTACTAATGACACTGGCAGGGAAGGGGTTAATACGGGGGGTGATCAAGAGGTTAAATGTGAGCCTAGGGGAGTGATACTAACTGTGGGGGGCGTGAGACCCCTTTCCTGATTGGCTGAAAAGAGAAGCGATTTTACTGGCCATTGGCCAGGAAGAGGGAGGAGACGCACGGCCGCTCGGGGAAGGAGGAGGTAAGGATGCTGGCTGTCCGTCCCGGGAGGGGCAAGGAGGGAAGAGGTGGTAGATTTGATTGCCGGCCGTCCCGCCGGGTGGGGGGGGTGTTGGTTTTGCAGCCCTCCCAAATTTTCATTCAACAGCCACCACTGGCAGTACAGCCAGCCCTCCTGTACTGGGCCCAGACCCCATCAGTTCAAAAGGGGGGCCCGGGCACCTGCTGAGCAGGAAGTCCAGCTGTTCTGTCTTATTACAGACTGCGGGCACACAGGTGGATGTTTCAGGATAGAGAGCGGAGGGAAGGGGCAGGTAGCAATGTCATACTGGTCCCTTCCATTCCTGAATGAACACAGTGATTGATCGGTACCAGTCACTCCTGCGTCCATTTGTCACGGATGCATAGTAAACTGTGTTTACTATGCTTCAGTTAGTGAATGAACAGGAAACCTCAGAGCGCTTCCTATTCATTCATCTGTGCAGCTGAAGCTACAGAGAAAGGGACTGATAAATCTGTCGGCCAGGGAAGGGGGGGGTCCCTGTCAGGTAAGCTTTATGAGGCCCCGTGATTTCTAACAGCAGCTCCGCCTGGTCATGTGACCTCTTTAACAGGCGATCAGAAAGGCGCATTCCTCCATTGAAGCCCATTTAACCACTTTCTTTCCACGCTACAAGCGGCTACAGTGCAGACCTTAAGTGACGGGAGGGCGTCCATGTAAAGCCTCCCGTGCATGAGCTGCCTGCGCGCTCCCTGCGGGTCCATGAGACTCGGCTGATCACAGATCTGAGTAAGGGGCTGATCCTGGTCCCTTACCATGTGATCAGCTGTCAGCCAATGATGTAAACATAGCCGGAGATCAGCATTTTTTTTCTCCTTCCGTTGTCAGTGTGAGGAGAAAAAAAAGCAGATCGTCGGCTGCTGTTAGAGGGACACCGGTCCTGAAGAGGAGAGGATCATCTGTGCCCCAGTGCCCACCAGGACTACCTACCAGTGCAGGTCAGTGCCACCTACCAGTGCCCACCAGCACTACCTACCAGTGCAGGTCAGTGCCACCTGCCAGTGCCACCTATCAGTGCCCACCAGTGCCACCTATCAATGCCCACCAGTGTCAACTATCAGTGCCAATCAGTGCCCCATCATCAGTGCTGCCTATTAGTGTTACCTACCAGTGCCTATCATTGCTCATCAGTACCACCCATCAGTGCCACCTATCAGTGCCCTACAGTGCCCATGAGTGCCAACTATCAGTGCTACCTACCAGTGCCCTTCAGTGCCACCCATTTGTGCCCATCGGTGCCACCTATCAGTGCCAACCTATAAGTGCCCACCAGTGATGCCTTATCAGTATCCATCAGTGCTGCCTCATCAGTGCACATCAATGAAGGAGAAAAATTACCTGTTTGCAAAATTTTACAACGAATTATAAAAACCTTTTTTTTTTAAAAAAATTTTTCGGTCTTTTTCTGTTTGTTCAGCGAAAAATAAAAACCCCAGTAGTGATTAAATACCACCAAAAGAAAGCTCTAATTGTGTTTGAAAAAAAAATAATAAAAATTGAATTTGGGTACAGTGTTGCATGACCGCGCAATGGTCATTCAAAGTGCGACAGCGCTGAAAGCTGAGAATTGGCCCGGGCAGGAAAGGGGTTTAGGTGCCCGGTAGGCAAGTGGTTAAAGGGTGTGATGATAACACGGACCAGCAGTTGGACTGACCCTGTAGAAGAGCGCGGTTCACTAACATCAATCTAACGTTGACGGAGATCTCAGTAAAGTCTTTTCCCATGTGTGGCCCCTCCCTTCCCTTCCCCCAGCAGAGACAACACAGGTGGAGGTAATAACATAGGCCCTTTTAATGAAGGATAATTCAGGAGAATGACCCCCCTCCCCTCCCCCATCCCAATACAAAACAAATATTATCCAGGTAAAGCCATCACTATTGTCGCTCAATTAGCAGCGACATCCTTTTTCACCTCATTACTGGCAATTATCCGCGCCGCGATTGTAGGGAGAACGCACAGCTGTCATGGCACATTGGAGAGCAAAGCTCCCTTCTGGGCACGTTCGTGTGCGCACAATGGCGCTCCCCGGCAGGGCTTCTCCAAGGTGGGTCTGTCACTGATCCATGCCCCACGCTCCAGTGGAGCCGAGCGAGCTCCGGGCCCCGAGGAATACATTTCTCATCTCAGGCCAGGTGCGGAGGGGAGGCAAGCAGGCACAAGTCCTTCTTTTGTTGGGTCGGAGTCCCCGCCCCCCCCCCCCCCCCACGAGCCTGCGAGGACCCCCCTTCCCTGAGCCTGTGAGGACACTGATAGAGCCGTGCCGCTCCATGGCATGTAACGCTCTCAGGTGTGCCGAGAAAAAAAAGTGACAGAAAAAAAGAAACTTTGTATTTCTCTTATCTAAGAAGAAACAATGTTACCCCCAACTCCATGAGATGGGAAAAGAGGCGCCATTTCGTGGTAAAACAAAGGGCCGGTTCACACCATAAGGGCCAGATCACACCATAAGGGCCAGATCACATCATAAGGGCCAGATCAAACCATAAGGGCCAGATCACACCATAAGGGCCAGATCACATCATAAGGGCCGGTTCACATCATAAGGGCCGGTTCACATCATAAGGGCCGGTTTACATCATAAGGGCCGGTTCACACCATAAGGGCGGTTCACATCATAAGGGCCGGTTCACACCATAAGGGTCGGCTCACACCATAAGGGCCTGTTCACACCATAAGGGACAGTTCACATCATAAGGTCTGGTTCACATCATAAGGGCCAGTTCACACTATAAGGGCCGGTTCACACCATAAGGGCCGGCTCACACCATAAGGGGTGGTTCACATGATAAGGGCCAGTTCCCACCATAAGGGCCGGTTCACATAATAAGGGTTGGTTCACATCATAAGGGCCGGTTCACACCATAAGGGTCGGTTCACACCATAAGGGCTGGTTCACATCATAAGGGCCGGTTCACACCATAAGGGCCGGTTCACACCATAAGGGCCGGTTCACATCATAAGGGCCGGTTCACACCATAAGGGTCGGTTCACACCATAAGGGCCGGTTCACATCATACGGGCCAGTTCACACCATAAGGGCCGGTTCACACCATAAAGGCCGGTTCACACCATAAGGGCCGGTTCACATCATAAGGGCCGGTTCACACCATAAGGGCCGGTTCACATCATAAGGGCCGGTTCACACCATAAGGGCCGGTTCACATCATAAGGGTCGGTTCACACCATAAGGGCCGGTTCACATCATAAGGGCCGGTTCACACCATAAGGGCTGGTTCACACCATAAGGGCCGGTTCACACCATAAGGACCGGTTCACACCATAAGGGCCGGTTCACATCATAAGGGCCGGTTCACACCATAAGGGCCGGTTCACATCATAATTGGCGGTTCACACCATAAGGGCCGGTTCACACCATAAGGGCTGGTTCACATCATAAGGGCCAGTTCACACCATAAGGGTCGGTTCACACTATAAGGGCCGGTTCACATCATAAAGGGGCGGTTCACATCATAAGGGCCGGTTCACACCATAAAGGCCGGTTCACACCATAAGGGCCAGTTCACATCCTAAGGGCTGGTTCACACCATAAGGGTCGGTTCACATCATAAGGGCTGGTTCACACCATAAGAGCCGGTTCACACTATAAGGGCGGGTTCACATCATAAGAGCCGGTTCACACTATAAGGGCGGGTTCACATCATAAGAGCCGGTTCACACCATAAGGGCCGGTTCACATCATAAGAGCCGGTTCACACCATAAGGGCCGGTTCACACCATAAGGGCCGTTTCACATCATAAGAGCCGGTTCACACCATAAGGGCCGGTTCACATCATAAGGGCCGGTTCACACCATAAGGGCCGGTTCACATCATAAGGGCTGGTTCACACCATAAGGGCCGGTTCACACCATAAGGGCCGGTTCACACCATAAGGGCCGGTTTACATCATAAGTTCCAATTCACACCATAATGGCCGCTTTACACCATAAGGGCCGGTTCACACCATAAGGGCCGGTTCACACCATAATGGCCGGTTCACACCATAAGGGCCGGTTCACACCATAATGGCCAGTTCACACCATAAGGGCCGGTTCACATCATAAGGGCCGGTTTACATCATAAGGGCCGGTTCACACCATAAGGGCGGTTCACATCATAAGGGCCGGTTCACACCATAAGGGTCGGCTCACACCATAAGGGCCTGTTCACACCATAAGGGACAGTTCACATCATAAGGTCTGGTTCACATCATAAGGGCCGGTTCACACTATAAGGGCCGGTTCACACCATAAGGGCCGGCTCACACCATAAGGGGTGGTTCACATGATAAGGGCCAGTTCCCACCATAAGGGCCGGTTCACATAATAAGGGTTGGTTCACATCATAAGGGCCGGTTCACACCATAAGGGTCGGTTCACACCATAAGGGCTGGTTCACATCATAAGGGCCGGTTCACACCATAAGGGCCGGTTCACACCATAAGGGCCGGTTCACATCATAAGGGCCGGTTCACACCATAAGGGTCGGTTCACACCATAAGGGCCGGTTCACATCATACGGGCCAGTTCACACCATAAGGGCCGGTTCACACCATAAAGGCCGGTTCACACCATAAGGGCCGGTTCACATCATAAGGGCCGGTTCACACCATAAGGGCCGGTTCACATCATAAGGGCCGGTTCACACCATAAGGGCCGGTTCACATCATAAGGGTCGGTTCACACCATAAGGGCCGGTTCACATCATAAGGGCCGGTTCACACCATAAGGGCTGGTTCACACCATAAGGGCCGGTTCACACCATAAGGACCGGTTCACACCATAAGGGCCGGTTCACATCATAAGGGCCGGTTCACACCATAAGGGCCGGTTCACATCATAATTGGCGGTTCACACCATAAGGGCCGGTTCACACCATAAGGGCTGGTTCACATCATAAGGGCCAGTTCACACCATAAGGGTCGGTTCACACTATAAGGGCCGGTTCACATCATAAAGGGGCGGTTCACATCATAAGGGCCGGTTCACACCATAAAGGCCGGTTCACACCATAAGGGCCAGTTCACATCCTAAGGGCTGGTTCACACCATAAGGGTCGGTTCACATCATAAGGGCTGGTTCACACCATAAGAGCCGGTTCACACTATAAGGGCGGGTTCACATCATAAGAGCCGGTTCACACCATAAGGGCCGGTTCACATCATAAGAGCCGGTTCACACCATAAGGGCCGGTTCACACCATAAGGGCCGGTTCACATCATAAGAGCCGGTTCACACCATAAGGGCCGGTTCACATCATAAGGGCCGGTTCACACCATAAGGGCCGGTTCACATCATAAGGGCTGGTTCACACCATAAGGGCCGGTTCACACCATAAGGGCTGGTTCACACCATAAGGGCCGGTTTACATCATAAGTTCCAATTCACACCATAATGGCCGCTTTACACCATAAGGGCCGGTTCACACCATAAGGGCCGGTTCACACCATAATGGCCGGTTCACACCATAAGGGCCGGTTCACACCATAATGGCCAGTTCACACCATAAGGGACGGTTTACATCATAAGGGCCGGTTCACACCATAAGGGCCGGTTCACACCATAAGGGCCGATTCACACCATAAAGGCCGGTTCACACCATTAGGACCGGTTTACACCATAAGGGCCAGTTCACATCACAAGGGCCGGTTCACACCATAAGGGCCGGTTCACACCATAAGGAATGGTTCACACAATAAGGGCCGGTTCACACCATAAGGAATGGTTCACACAATAAGGGCCGGTTCACATCATGAAGCTCATGTAGCACTACTCCCTTGGGAACTGCTGGTTACGGATTCCCCTGGGTTACCCCTAGCAACGACATGGCAGTTTAGCATTTTCAAAGGGCTTTGGCTCAGTCAGGAAACAGTCTAGGAGCTTTGGTTTTTGTGGTTTAATGAGAACTTGGATAGGAGAAGGGATGAGTGGGATACTCCAACTTAAATAAACTGTGCACAATTAGCTGGGACGACTGAATATAGCTGAGTGCGGCAAGGCCGCTGCTTCACCTTGTCACTGGCAGTGAAGAAGAAAATTAATGAGCTAGGTTAGATAAGCTGTACTGTACGACAATCTTCAGGGCCCTTCCTGGCACCCCCTTTTTGTCCCTGTTCTTCAGGGTTCTCTACACGGCACCCCCTTTACTGTAATACACTCTGTGTGAGCTAGCTCCTTGATCCCCTGACTTCACTGGAGTGGTCCCCCTTCCTGGGCAGACCCTTTGGCAAATCTCCTGGTACTCACGGACACTGTTTTTCCCCAAAAGACTCTGCCAGCAGCTCCACCGTCAGCACTCTGGATCCTCTGCAGCTCAGCTCCACACCTGGCTACCTAGGCCAACCACCTAAGACCACCTTCCTCACACACTGCAGGAGGAGAGACAGCCGTCCATATCCTCCAAGGACTCTGCTTCCCGCCAAAGATGCCCTGTCCCCTCAGTATTTATGGCCAATCCCAGGATGCACTGCGATGGTGCCCTCCCACTGGGACTGCCATAAAACCTGATGTGCCACTGGCTGGGTTTCCTCCACTGTCCAACAAGCTCCCTCATTAGATACAGTGGGGACCCTCTCTCAGACCCAGTGAATCACACCTGGAGACATGCAACAGGCAACCTAACTGATCAAGCTCCCCTGATAAGCAGAAGGAGCATTAGATGCACTTACCTAGCACCTACCTACCTACACTCAATTCACACTTGGACACAAAAAGTCGCATGACAGGTCACAGCCCATGTATTTTCAGTGGAATCTGTTCAAACTTTGATGCAGCTTGATGCAGCTTGAGCGCCATAGACTAACTACACTAAAAAAAGAAAAAAAAAAAAAAACCCTAAATACACCTTCAGCTCAAAAATAAAAAAACAAAACAAAATTCTCTTTTTAACTGAAAGTAAAACATAAAAAAAAAAACAAAAACAGACATGAAAAAAGGGAAATATTTTAGGTTTACAAATAATAAGCAAATACACAAAAAAAAAAAGGAAAAAAACACAACTACACTAAAAAAAGAAAAAAAAAAACAACCCTAAATACACCTTCAGCTCAAAAAAAAAAAAAAAAAACAATACAAAAAATAAGAGGGTAAATATTGATCATACCCCAGATGATGTCTATGTCTAAGCAGACGAAACGCGTTTGATTGACTTCTGTCCATGCTACTACCTGTTGATGTTACCGTATATACTCGAGTATAAGCCGAGTTTTTCAGCATGTTTTTTCATGCTGAAAATGCACCCCTCGGCTTATACTCGAGTCACTGACAGGAGTGTCTTTTTAAAAATGGTGCCGCTCGGCGCCGACGTGTCACTGCGCATGTGCCGCATGCCCGGAAATAGCCGAACGTGTTCGGCTTTTCCCGAGCATCGGTGGCGCATTTGCGGTGACGTATGGCGTATTTCCTCATGCAGTGCTGCGGGCATGGTACAGGACATTCTCCTGTACCATGCCCGCAGCACTGCATCTCCTGTGCCATGCCTGTAATTACTGTGCCATGCCTATACCTACTGTGCCATGCCTATACATACTGTGCCATGCCTATACATACTGTGCCATGCCTGTACATACTGTGCCATGCCTGTAATTACTGTGCCATGCCTATACCTACTGTGCCATGCCTATACATACTGTGCCATGCCTGTACATACTGTGCCATGCCTGTACTTACTGTGCCATGCCTATACCATCACCTGTGCCATGCCTGTACCATGACCTGTGCCATGCCTGTACTGTGACCTGTGCCATGCCTGTACCATGACCTGTAACATGCATGTACCATGACCTGTGCCATGCCTATACCTTCACCTGTCCCATGCCTGTACCATCACCTATGCCCTGACCTGTGCCATGCCCTTACCATGACCTGTGCAATGCCTGTACTATGACCTGCGCCATCTCCTGTACCATGCCCGCAGCCCCTATTTTGTGTCTCGTGGTGGTCCAGTTGGGTCCAGTAGCTGCAGCATTTCCCACCCTAGGCTTATACTCGAGTCAATAAGTTTTCCCACTTTTTTGTGGCAAAAGTAGGGGTCTCGGCTTATATTCGGGTCGGCTTATACTCGAGTATATACGGTATTTACTGATCTGGATTTAAGCGCTTTTTATCTACCTCACTGTACGTGTTCTGAACTTTCAATAAATACCCTTTGCTTATGGTTTTACACTATGTGGAGCTTTTTGTTTCCTTTCCTTAAAGATTCATCCATCATGGGAGAGTATTCACCTTGAGGTCTACACTCTCTGTATTAATTTGGATTATTGATGGTTTATGCAATTTTTCCAAAGAAAATACCAAGGCGACTGGTGTGAAGGGCCACTCGTTGTCCCCCCTGGCCTATTGGGTGTATATACACCAAGTAATGAGGTTAATTACTAGGCATACGCCAAACTGAGTCCACTCACTATGGTAAGCCCCATTATATATATTGGTGGTGTCACAGCAAATCTTCAGTTATTCACTTCTGGAATTCACTTCTGAAGATTTTACTGTACTCACTCCATTCAAAAGGACTTTTTGCCCTTATTCACTCTTTTTATTATTATATATTTGTTTGTATATGTATTCTTCACAATGTTATGAATTTTCACTGATTATCATATGTTAATTATCTATAAGCGCTGCACATTTCCATATTTATACATGGTAAATATTGATTGTATGCAAATAATAATCAAATACACAAAAAAGGGGGAATAAACACAACTACTTAAAAAAAAAAAAAAGGATCAATACACCTTCATATATACAGTACATATATATATATATATATATATATATATATTATATACAGTATATATATATATATATATATATATATATATACATACATACATACAGTATATATATATATATATATATATATATATATATATATATATATATATATATATATATATATACATATATGAAAAAAACAAAGGTAAATATTGATAGTATGCAAATAATAATCAAATACACAAAAAAGGGAAAACAACAAATACACTAAATCAGGGGTATGAGAGATGATTTCAGCCACACACACCTACACAGGTTGAACTGGATGGACTATGGTCTTTCTTTATTCAACCTCACCTACTATTTAACTATGTAAATAAATAAAAACAATAATATTAAAAACTAGCTTAAACATGCCTTCAGCTCAAAAGATTAAAAAAAAAAAAAACACATGGTGAAAGAAGATAAATGTCGATAGTATGCAAATAATAATCAATTGCACAAAAAAAAAAAAAAAAAAAAAAAAAACACAACTACACTAAATAAAAAAATAATGATTAAACTAATTTAAATACACTTTCAGCTAAAAAAAAACAGACAATGAAAAAAGGTAAATATTGATAGTATGCAAATAATAAAAAAAATACACAAAAAATTAAAAAAACACAACTACCGTATTTTCCGGCGTATAAGACGACTGGGCGTATAAGACGACCCCCCCTAATTTTCATCTACCGGTAATACTTATACTTAGGTTACCTTTAAGATATTATACTCGGCGTATAAGACGACCTCCTATTTTTGGGGGATTTTTTTGAGGTTCAAAAGTAGTCTTATACGCCAGAAAATACAGTACACTAAATAAATAAAATTTAAAAAAATGAAACTACCCTAAATACACCTTCAGCTCAAAAAAAAAAAAAAAAACACAGTGAAAGAAGGTAAATATTGATAGTATACAAATAATAATTAAATATCCAAAAAAAGGGGAAAAACACAACACCGAATAATAAAAAAAATAAATAAAATAACTACCCTAAGTACCTTAAAATACCTAAATACAACTTCAATTAAAGAAAAACAAATACACAAAAAAAAAGGAAAAAACCCAACTACAATAAATAAATTCAATAAAAAAAAAATAAACTACCCTAAATACACCTTCAGCTCAAAAACAAAAGCAAAAAAAAAACACAGTAAATGAAGATAAATATTGATGGTATACAAATAATCATAAAATACACAAAAAAAAGGAAAAAAAACACAACAGCACTGAATAATAAATATAAAATATTTAACTACCCTAAGTAGCTAAAAATACCTAAATACAACTTCAATTAAAGAAAAAAAATACACAAAAAAGGAAAAAACACAACTACACTAAATAAATTTAATAAAAAACAAATAAACTACCCTAAATACACCTTCAGCTCAAAAACAAAAACAAAAAAACACAGTAAAAGAAGATAAATATTGATGGTATACAAATAATCATAAAATACACAGAAAAGGAAAAAGGCACAACTACACTAAGAAAAAAAACACAACTACACTAAATAAATAAAATAAATAAATTAAACTACCCTAAATACACCTTGAGCTCAAAAACAAAACAAAACACAGTGAAAGAAGGTAAATATTGATAGCATACAAATAATAATTAAATACACAAAAAAAGGGAAAAAAACACAATAATACTGAATAATAAATATAAAATATTTAACTACCTAAAAATACCTAAATAAAACTTAAATGAAAGAAAAAATTACACAAAAAAAGGAAAAAAACACAACTACACTAAGTAAATTCAATAAAAAAAAAAAAAAACTACCCTTAATACACCTTCAGCTCAAAAACAATAAAACAAAAAACACAGTAAAAGAAGATAAATATTGATGGTATACAAATAATCATAAAATACACAGAAAAGGAAAAAAAACATAACTGCACTAAATAAAAAAATGAAATAAAAAAAAATTAAACTACCCTAAATACTCCTTCAGCTCAAAAAAAAAGAGGGTGAAAAAAGGTAAATATTGATAGCATGCATATAATAATCAGATACACAAAAAAGGGAAAAAAAAAACACAATTACACTAAATAAAAAACAAAAAAATTAAACAACCCTAAATACAACTTCAGCTAAAAAAACAAACAAACAAAAAAAAACAGTGAAAGAAGGTAAATATTGATAGTATACAAATAATAATCAAATACACAAAAAAAGGAAAATAAACACAACTACATTAAATAAAAAATATTAATTCAACTACCCTAAATACACCTTCAGCAAAAACAAAAATACAAAAAAAACAAAAAAAGAAAACATAAAAAAGGAAAAAAGAAGACACACTCTCTATATAAAGTAAACAAAAAAAAAAGAGCAGATCGGTTTTGTTTTTTTTTTCTCAAGCAAAGCATCTCATGGAGTAAATGTGAGAGTTTTGGCAACAGTGAAATATTTGTCATTGTATTGAATTCCCTCGCCTCCTCCAATCAGCGATCACACTGGTCATACCTGGTACCTGCACTCCTCTGCAGCACCCTCATCTCGCCCAGGGCGGTGAGCGCAGGGGTCATCGCACAAGAAGCCTCCGGTCATCCAGGACTGACCTCCGTCATCCGGGACTGACCTCCGTCATCACTTCCATCTATCAATCCAAAGTGTAAAAAACATCTATAAGTGACTCTGTTTACAGAAAAATAAACACTATTTTTTTTTTTTGTACTCTGATTATTGGCCTTCTTTGTATTACTTTCACTTTTTGGGGTCCCCCAGCTAAGGGGGCTCTGTTTCATGCTCACAGTTTGGACCAACTTACCACGGTCTGAGGAATCATTTACCGAAGACCCTGTGATTGGATTGAGATCTGGAGAATTTGGATTTCCAAGTCAACACCTCAAACTAATTTTTGTGTTTCTCAAACCATTCTTGAATTCCTCAGACCAGGCCACCTTCTTTCATTCCTCTGTGGTCCAGTTCTGATGCTCATGTGCCTTTTGTAGGTGCTTATGGCTGTGGACACGGGTCAGCAAGGGCACCCTGACCAATCTACGTCTACACAGCCCCATACTCAACAACCTGCAAAGCTCTGTGTATTCTGACCCGTTTCTATCAAAACCAGCATTCTCTTTTTTAGGAATTTGAGTTCCAATAGCTCTTCTATTGGATCAAACTACACAGGCAGTCTTCCCTCCCCACCTCCATCAATAAGACTTCCCTCCCCCACCTCCATCATTGAGCCCCCCCCAACCTCCATTAATGAGCCTTCCCTCCCCACCACCACCAATGAGCCTTCACTCCCCACCTCCATGGATGCCCCCCCTAACCCCCCCCCCCCCCCACCACCATCAATGAGTCTTCCCTCGCTCCCCACCTCCATCAATAAACCTTCCTTCCCCACCTCCATCAATGGGTCTTTCTTCCCCAACTCCACCAATAAGCCTCCACCCCCCCCCACCTCCATCATTGAGCCCCCCCCACTTCCACCAATGAGCCTCCACCCCCCCACCTCCATCATTGAGCCTCCCCCCCCACTTCCCCCAATGAGCCTCGCCCCACCTCCATCAATGAGTCTTTACCCCCCACCTCCATCAATGACCCTTCCCTCCCCACCTCCATCAATGAGCCTTTCTTCCGCACCTCCGTCAATGAGTCTTGCTTCCCTACCTCCATCAATGAGCCTCCCCTCTCAACCTCCATCAATGTGTCTTCACTCCCCACCTCCATCAATGAGCCTTCCCTCCACCCCACCTCGATCAATGAGCCTTCCCTCCCCACCACCATCAATGAGCTTTCCCTCCCCAATTCCATCAATGAGCCTTCACTCCCCACCTCCATCAATGAGCCTTCCCTCCCCACCACCATCAATGAGCCTTCGCTCCCCACCTCCATCAATAAACCTTCCTTCCCCACCTCCATCAATGAGTCTTTCTTCCCCAACTCCACCAATGAGCCTCCACCCCCCCCCACCTCCATCATTGAGCCCCCCCCCACTTCCACCAATGAGCCTCCCCCCCACTTCCACCAATGAGCCTCCCCCCCCACCTCCATCATTGAGCTTCCCCCCCCACTTCCACCAATGAGCCTCCACCCCCCCACCTCCATCATTGAGCCTCCCCCCCCACTTCCCCCAATGAGCCTCGCCCCACCTCCATCAATGAGTCTTTACCCCCCACCTCCATCAATGACCCTTCCCTCCCCACCTCCATCAATGAGCCTTTCTTCCGCACCTCCGTCAATGAGTCTTGCTTCCCTACCTCCATCAATGAGCCTCCCCTCTCAACCTCCATCAATGTGTCTTCACTCCCCACCTCCATCAATGAGCCTTCCCTCCACCCCACCTCGATCAATGAGCCTTCCCTCCCCACCACCATCAATGAGCTTTCCCTCCCCAATTCCATCAATGAGCCTTCACTCCCCACCTCCATCAATGAGCCTTCCCTCCCCACCACCATCAATGAGCCTTCCCTCCCCACCTCCATCAATGAATCTTCCCTTCCCAACTCCATCAATAATTCTTCCCTCTCCACCTCGATCAATGAGCCTTCCTTCCCCACCTCCAACAATGAGCCTTCCCTCCCCAATTCCATCAATGAGCCTTCACTCCCCACCTCCATCAATGAGCCTTCCTGCCCCACCTCCATTAATGAGCCTTCCCTCCCCATCTCCATCAATGAGCCTTCCCTCCCCACCTCCATCAATAATTCTTCCCTTCCCAACTCCATCAATAATTCTTCCCTCCCCACCACCATCAATGAGCCTTCCCTCCCCACCTCCATCAATGAATCTTCCCTTCCCAACTCCATCAATAATTCTTCCCTCTCCACCTCGATCAATGAGCCTTCCCTCCTCACCTCCAACAATGAGCCTTCCCTCCCCAATTCCATCAATGAGCCTTCACTCCCCACCTCCATCAATGAGCCTTCCTGCCCCACCTCCATTAATGAGCCTTCCCTCCCCATCTCCATCAATGAGCCTTCCCTCCCCACCTCCATCAATAAATCTTCCCTTCCCAACTCCATCAATAATTCTTCCCTCTCCACCTCGATCAATGAGCCTTCCCTCTGCAACTCCAGCAATTAGCCTTCACTCCCCGCCTCCATAAATGAGCCTTCACTCCCCACCTCCATCAATGAGCCTTCACTCCCCACCTCCATCAATGAGCCTTCATCCACCACCTCCATCAATGAGCCTTCATCCACCACCTCCATTAATGAGCCTTCCTGCCCCACCTCCATTAATGAGCCTTCCCTCCCCATCTCCATCAATGAGCCTTCCCTCCCCACCTCCATCAATAAATCTTCCCTTCCCAACTCCATCAATAATTCTTCCCTCTCCACCTCAATCAATGAGCCTTCCCTCTCCACCTCCATCAATGAGCCTTCCTGCCCAACCTCCATCAATGATCCTTCCCTCGCCACCTCCATCAATGTGTGTCAAGGTCTCACCTTGCCCTCCTGTTGGCAGCCATCTTGCACCTGTGCAGACTGCAGCCTCTTATAAACTCTTATTGCATCATTACTTGCCTGCTGACTGGGTGTCCCACAGTGATAATGCTGCACACCTGACTATATCAATCACCTGATGGGTTGCAGTCCTTGCCCTTGTGTTTGTGCTCCAAGGGTGCATCACTGCTAGCAGTCTTCTGTTCTCTGTGTTCCTCTGTGTCTGACCAGGCTTGGCTGACGACTCTCCTGGCTCTTACCCCCTATCCCCAGACGACCCGGCATCAGCTGACTACCCGCTTCTAGACTCGCCCCCAGCTTGGATGACTACCAGCTTCTGGACTCGCCCCCGACTTAGATGACTACCCATTTTTTGGACTCATCGCAGGCTTGAATGACCACTCACTTCTGGACTTGACCCCGGCTGTTCCTGATCTTGCTCCTTTCTCTTGCTGTGCATTTATTGTTGTTTGCTCCAATAAACTGCCTTATGTTGCCTGCAACTCCATGTGGTCTGGCTTCCTGGCACCCTAACAATGAGCCTTCCCGCCAAACCTCCATCAGTGAGTTTCCCTCCCCCACCTCCATCAATGAGCCTTCCCTCCCCACTTCCATCAATGAGCCTTCCCTCCCCACTTCCATCAATGAGTCTTCTGGCCCGACCTCCATCATTAAGCCTTCCCTCCCCACCTCCATCAATGAGCCTTCCCTCCCCCACTTCCATCAATGAGCCTTCCCTCCCCACCTCCATCTATGAGGCTTCCCTTCCCACCTCCATCAATGAGCCTCCCACCTCCATAAATGATCCTTCCCTCCCCACGACCATCAATAAGTCTGCCCCACACCTCCATCAATCAGCCTTCTCTCCCACTTCCATCAATGAGTCTCCCCCAATCTCCATCAATGTGCCTTCCCTCCCACCTCCATCAGTGAGCCTCCCCCCCACCTTAGTCAATGAGCCTTCCCTCAACCCTCCATCAACAAGCCTTCCCTCGCCAAATTCATCAATTAAACTTCCCTCCCCACCTCCATCAATGAACCTTCCATCAATGAGCCTTCCCTCCCCACCTCCATCAATGAGCCTTCCCTCCCCACCTCCATCAATGAGCCTTCCCCCCCACCTCCTTTAATAAGCCTTCCCTCGACACCATCAATGAGCCTTCCCTCCCACCTACATCAACAAGTCTCCCCCCCCACCTTTATTAATGAGCCTCCCCCTCTCCACTTCCATCAATGGGCCTTCTCCACATCCTCCATCAATGAGCCTGTCCCCCACCTCCATCAATAAGCCTCCCCCTGCCTCCATCAATGAGCCTTCCCTACCACCTCCATCAATAAGCTTTCCCATTCCTCCATCAATGAGCCTTCCCTCCCCACCTCCATCAATGAGTCTCCCCCCACCTCCATCAATGAGCCTCCCCCCTACCTCCATCAATGTGCCTTCCCCCATCCCTCCATCAATGAGCCTTCCCCCCCACCTCCATCAATGAGCCTTCCCCCCACCTCCATCAATGAGCCTCCCCCTACCTCCATTAATAAGCCTTCCCCCAACCCTCCATCAATGAGCCTTCACTCCCCATCTCCATCAATAAGCCCCCCCCCCACCTCCATCTATAAGCTTTTCCCCCCAACTCCATCAATGAGCCTTTCCTCCCCACCTTCATCAATGAGCCTTCCCTCCCCACCTCCATCAATGAGCCTTTTCTCCCCACTTCCATTCATGAGCCTTTCCTCCCAACCCTCCATCAATGGACCTCCCCCTCCCCCTCCCCACCTCCTTTAATGAGCCTTCTCTCTCCACCTTCACCAATAAGCCTTCCCTCCCTACCTCTATCAACGAGCCTTTCCCTCCCACCTCCATCAATGAGCCCCCCCCACCTCCATCAATGAGCCTTCCCCCCCACCTCCATCAATGAGCCTTCCCTCCCTACCTCTATCAACGAGCCTTTCCCTCCCACCTCCATCAATGAGCCCCCCCCACCTCCATCAATGAGCCTTCCCCCCCACCTCCATCAATAAGCCTTCCCTCCCTACCTCTATCAACGAGCCTTTCCCTCCCACCTCCATCAATGAGCCTTCCCTCTCCACCTCCATTATAGAGCTTTTCCTCCCCACCTCCATCAATGAGCCTTTCCTCCCCACCTCTATCAACGAGCCTTCCCCCCACCTCCGTTAATGAGCCCCCCCAACCTCCGTTAATGAGCCCCCCCAACCTCCATTAATGTGCCCCCCCCAACCTCCATCAATGAGTCTTCCCCCCACCTCCATCAATGAGCCCCCCCCACGTCCATCAATGAGTCTTCCCCCCCACCTCCATCAATGAGCCTTTCCTCCCCTACCTCCATCGATGAGCCTTCCCTCCCTTACATCCATCGATGAGCCTACCCTCCAACTCCCCCTCGATCAACCTTCGCTCCCCTTCTCCATCAAGAAGCCCCCCCCTCCCCACCTTCCATGGACCATGTTTGGTCAGTCCTGACCACTGCAGACTGGAAACATCCCCCAAGAGCTGCAGTTTTGGAGTTGTTTGTCAAAGTCCCTCAAATCCTTACACTTGGCCATTTTTTCTGCTTTTATCACATCAACTTCAGGGACAACATGTTCACTTGCTGCCTAATATATCCCACTTCCAGATGTCATTGTAATGAGACAATCAATGTTATTGGTCATAATGTTATGGCCGATCGGTGTCCGTCAGCGGCAGGCCGCGGTCCAGTCAGAGTGATACTTCTGTCCAGGCCTTCAACCCGCCTGTCTGAAGCGCTAGATCCCAACTGCACTACCATTATTGGTTGCTAGGATTGCGGGCGTCCTAGCAACCAATGACATCACTTGTGCACCCTGCCCTCTTCAGCAAGTGTCTCCGTCTAGCTCCTCCCCCCTGCAGCACGCTTCTTCTTAAAACTCCTCCTACCGCCCCCTGCCAGCCTGGCTACAGGGACCTATCCATCAGGTACACGGTTTACTTAAGTGGGCTTTACCAATCTACAGGTGCGTTGTGAAGGGTCACAACCGAAATTTAAGGTTCGGCACTCTGATGGGGACACCTGATCTATGGGGTCACTCTGATGGGGACACCTGATGTAAAGAGGCAGTCTGATGGGGACACCTGATCTATGGTAGCACTTTGATGAGGACTCCTGATGGAAAGTGGCACTCTGATGGGGGCACTCAGGTGAGGACACCTGATCTATTGGGTCACTCTGATGGGGACACCTGATCTTTGGGGGCACTCTGATGAAAACACCTGATCTATTGGGTCACTCTGATGGGGACACCTGATCTATTGGGTCACTCTGATGGGGACACCTGATTTATGGGGACACTCTGATGGAAACACCTGATCTATGGATCACTCTGATCGGAACATCTGATCTATGGGGGAACTCTGATCTATGGGGACACCTGATCTATAGGGGCACTCTGATCTGTGGGGACACCTGATCTATGGGGGCACGCTGATGGGAACACCTGATCTATAGGGGAGCTTTGATCTATGGGGGCACTCTGATCTATGGGGGCACTCTGATCTGTGGGGTCACTCTGATGGGGAAACCTGATCTATGGGGTCACTCTGATGGGAATGCCTGATCTATATGGGCACTCTGATAGGAACACCTGATCTATGGGGGCACTCTAATGGGAACGCCTGATCTATGGGGGCATTCTGATGGGAATGCCTGATCTATGGTGGCACTCTGATGGGAACGCCTGATCTATGGGGGCACACTGATGGGAATACCTGAGCTATGGGGTCATTCTGTTGGAAATGCCTGATCTATGGGGGCACACTGATGGGAACACCTGAGCTATGGGGTCACTCTGTTGGAAATGCCTGATCTATGGAGGCACTCTGATGGGAATGCCTGATCTATGGGGGAACTCTGATGGGAACGCTTGATCTATGGGGGCACTCTGATGGGGCACTCAGGTGTGGACACCTGATCTATGGGGGCACTCTGATGGGGACACCTGCTCTTTGGGGGTACTCTGATGGGAACATGTGAACTATTGGGTCACTCTGATGGGAATGCCTGATCTATGGGGGCACTCTGATGGGAACGCCTGATCTATGGGGGTACTCTTATGGGAATGCCTGATCTATGGGGGCACTCTGATGGGAACACCTGATCTATGGGGGCACTCTGATAGGAACACCTGATCCATGGGGGCACTCTGATGGGAACACCTGATCCATGGGGGCACTCTGATGGGAACACCTGATCTATGGGGGCACTCTGATGGGAACACCTGTTCTATGGGGGTCACTCTGATGGGAACACCAGATCTATGGGGGCACTCTGGGAACACCTAATCTATG
This sequence comes from Pelophylax lessonae, assembly GCF_965119305.1. Lineage (NCBI taxonomy): Eukaryota > Metazoa > Chordata > Amphibia > Anura > Ranidae > Pelophylax > Pelophylax lessonae. The sequence continues at coordinate 321,813,843 of NC_138773.1, forward strand.
GGGGCACTCTGATGGAAACACCTGATCTATGGGGGCATTCTGATAGGAAAACTTGATCTATGGGGGCACTCCGATGGGAACACCTTATTTTGTGGGGGCACTCTGATAGGAACGCCTGATCTATGGGGGCACTCTGATGGTAACACCTGATGTAAAGAGGCAGTCTGATGGGGACACCTAATAGAAAGGGGAACTCTGATGGGGGCAATCAGATGAGAACACCTGATCTATGGGGTCACTCTGGTGGGAACGCCTGATCTATGGAGGCACTCTGATGGGAATACCTGTTCTATGGGGTCACTCTGATGGGAACACCTGATCTATGGGGTCACTCTGATGGAAACGCTTGATCTATGGGGACACTCTGATGGAGGCACTTAGGTGAGGACACCCGACCTATGGGGGCACTCTGATGGGGACACCTGCTCTATGGGGGTACTCTGATGGGAACACCTGAACTATTGGGTCATTCTGATGGGAATGCCTGTTTTATGGGGACACTCTGATGGGGGCACTCAGGTGAGGACACCCGACCTATGGGGGCACTATAATGGGGACACCTGCTCTATGGGGGTACTCTGATGGGAACACCTGAACTATTGGGTCATTCTGATGGGAATGCCTGTTCTATGGGGGCACTCTGATGGAAATGCCTGTTCTATGGAGGCACTGTGATGGGAACTCCAGATCTATGGAGGCACTCTGATGGGAACACCTGATCTATGGGGTCACTCTGATGGGAATACCTAATCTATGGGGGCACTCTGATGGGAACGCCTAATCTATGGGGACACTCTGATGGGGACACCTGATGTAAAGAGGCAGTCGGATGGGGACACCTGATCTATGGGGGCACTCTGATAGGAACGCCTGATCTATGCGGGAACTCTGATGGGAACGCCTGATCTTTGGGGTCACTCAGATGGGAATGCCTGATCTATGGGGGCACCCTGATGGGAATGCCTGATCTGTGGAGGCATTCTGATGAGAACACCTGATCTATAGGGTCACTCTGATAGGAACGCCTGATCTATGCGGGCACTCTGATGGGAACGCCTGATCTATGGGGGTACTCTGATGGGAACGCCTGATCTATGCGGGCACTCTGATGGGAACGCCTGATCTATGGGGGTACTCTGATGGGAACGCCTGATCTATGGGGGCACTCTGATGGGAACGCCTGATCTATGGGGGCACTCTGATAGGAATGCCTGATCTATGCGGGCACTCTGATGGGAACGCCTGATCTATGGGGGCACTCTGATGGGAACGCCTGATCTATGGGGGTACTCTTATGGGAATGCCTGATCTATGGGGGCACTCTGATGGGAACACCTGATCTATGGGGGTACTCTTATGGGAATGCCTGATCTATGGGGGCACTCTGATGGGAACGCCTGATCTATGCGGGCACTCTGATGGGAACGCCTGATCTATGGGGGCACTCTGATGGTAACGCCTGATCTATGGGGGCACACTATTGAGAATGCCTGATCTATGGCGGCACTCTGATGGGGACACCTGATGTAAAGAGGCAGTCTGATGGGGACACCTGATAGAAAGGGGAACTCTGATGGGGGCAATCAGGTGAGGACACCTGATCTATGGGGTCACTCTGGTGGGAACGCCTGATCTATGGGGGCACTCTGGTGGGGACACCTGATCTATGGTATCACTCTGATGGGGGCACCTGATCTATGGTGTCACTCTGATGGGGGGCACCTGATCTATGGGGGTACTCTGATGGGAACTCCAGATCTATGGAGGCACTCTGATGGGAACTCCAGATCTATGGGGTCACTCTGATGGGAACTCCAGATCTATGGAGGCACTCTTATGGGAACGCCTGATCTGTGTGGTCACTCTGATGGGAACATCTGATCTATGGGGTCACTCTGAATGGAACATCTGATGCTTTGCGGTGCGATTTCGCTTACAGAAAATGAGTGGGCTCAAATCACACTGGAAAGAATTGCATGCAATTTGAACAGGAATGTAATGCAATATCTGTCTGAATCACATGTGGTTTCCTGCACCGCTCCTGTGTAAACCCTGGCTGAAATCACTATGGGTTCACACAGGAGCGGCGGGGGAAACTGCATGCAATTTTGCCAGGAGTTGCACTGCATTCCTGTTCAAATCAAATGCGATTCTTGGCAGTGCAGTTTGGAGGCAAATTGCACAGCAAAGGTATCAGTACTCGGTATTAGTGCATCCCTAGTACAAACCTGAGATTCGGACCTTGGCTGGACGAACATTTTGATGAGCAGATCTCCTTAATATATAATTCCATACCGCCGGTGTACATGTTCTGTAGGTCTACATTAATTACGATATATTACCAAATAAGCAACCCTCAAATCCTCCCCCCACAATAAAATCATTTTCATGCCATTATTTTCTTGTTACGATAACAGTTTGTTTGAGATACTAAACAGCGCTGTGTTTTGTTTGCGTTGGGGACAGCCAGGGTCAGCTGAAGAATGGCCTTGATGGACAGTTGCCTATTCACCGAGCGGCCTCCAGCTTTGCTGGGCACTTTTTTTTTTTTGCAAGCTTCAAAAAATCACCACAAAGATCGCCAAGCGCGACCGGCTTCCCTCCATCCCAAATCCCCTTATACATAATCAGGAGCCTTGTGACAGCTGCATCAGCCAATTACAACCCCCATTGTTAGGGAAATCGCGAAGACTTATGAATTTTCACGGCCTCTTTATAGACTTTTAGAGATGAGGCCAAAAGATGAGCCGGACTTTTTCTTTCTTTAACTTTTAGATTTTTTTTTTTTTTTTTTAAATGTTAAAAAATAAAATAAAAAAAGAGGATGTGAATGGAAGGAGGCCGGGATTAGAGAACATTACCAAACCGGGATATTAACCATGAATTCTCTCCAGCTTTGCCAATACAGTGGTCAAGAGTCCGGTGCTTAAATCTCCCTTTTTAAAGACTCTTGGCTTGGCGCTGACAAAGGTTTTCTTTGCAGCCGTTGTGAATTAGCATTTTAATAAAGGCCCTTTAATGGAATTCCAGGGCAAAGCTTAGATATGAAAAAAAAAGAAAAAAAGGAAAACAAAAACCCGAAGAGATTTAAGTGGTGCTGTTGGCTTAGCGGAGATTTCTTCTTGTCCCCCGCCAGAGTGGTGTGACCCCGGCGCGGGAGAAGAAAGATGGAGGGGGGTTTGGGCACACGAGACCCTCATGTATCCCCTGACGTGGGACGAAGGATTGTCGTGTTTATTTTTGTGACGGGGCTCTTATAAGGGCAGCTGTTTGGAAAGACCGCACCAGAGGGTTCTATAAGGCATGGCGGGGGGAGGGGGGGATGGGGGGGGTGCCATCTTACCCTTTATTCCCCAGCAACGGGGTAATCTTTTCCGGTGCTAAACTTTTCAAATACTAATTAAATCAATTATACAGTTTAGGTTTAAGCTACAAGACCCGCTTAGCTCAAGTCCTTCCAATCTGAGTGTTGCCTCTTTATCCCGGGGAATGTGGGGGATGGGGGTGGGGGGGGTGCAAACGAAGAGAGAGACAGAATGTGGCACAGAGGTGACAGCGTTATTATAAAAATGTGTAAAAAAATATGCCGCATAAGATGGTATATAGGTAAGTGCCCTCTGGGTAATATTGAGATCTGATATATTATTTGAGACTTTTTTTAAACACTTGCCTATGAGGCACTTTCACCCCCTTCCTGCCCCCCCAATGCCGGGCACTTTCACCCCCTTCCTGCCCCCCTCAATACCAGGCACTTTCACCCCCTTCCTGCCCCCCCAATACCGGGCACTTTCACCCCCTTCCTGCCCCCCCAATACCGGGCACTGTCACCCCCTTCCTGCCCCCCCCAATACCGGGCACTTTCACCCCCTTCCTGCCCCCCCCCAATACCAGGCACTTTCACCCCCTTCCTGCCCCCCCAATACCAGGCACTTTCACCCCCTTCCTGCCCCCCCCAATACCGGGCACTTTCACCCCCTTCCCGCCCCCCCCCCAATACCGGGCACTTTCACCCCCTTCCTGCCCCCCCAATACCGGGCACTTTCACCCCCTTCCTGCCCCCCCAATACCGGGCACTTTCACCCCCTTCCTGCCCCCCCAATACCGGGCACTGTCACCCCCTTCCTGCCCCCCCCAATACCGGGCACTTTCACCCCCTTCCTGGCCCCCCCAATACCAGGCACTTTCACCCCCTTCCTGCCCCCCCCAATACCAGGCACTTTCACCCCCTTCCTGCCCCCCCCAATAACAGGCACTTTCACCCCCTTCCTGCCCCCCCCGAATACCAGGCACTTTCACCCCCTTCCTGCCCCCCCCAATACCAGGCACTTTCACCCCCTTCCTGCCCCCCCCAATACCAGGCACTTTCACCCTCTTCCTGCCCCCCCCAATACCGGGCACTTTCACCCTCTTCCTGCCCCCCCCCCAATACCGGGCACTTTCACCCCCTTCCTGCCCCCCCCCCCAATACCAGGCACTTTCACCCCCTTCCTGCCCAGGCCAATTTTCAGCTTTCAGCGCTATCGCACTTTGAATGACAATTGCGCTGTCACGCAACACTGTAATTTATCATCATTTTATTGAGACAGATAGAGATTTCTTTTGGTGGTATTTATTCACCGCAAGGTTTTTTATTTTCGGCTAAACAAACAAAAAAAAGACCAAACATTTTGAAAAAAAACAAAATAACAAAAACTTTTTCTTCGTTTCTGTTACATTATTTTGCCAATAAGCAATTTTTCTCCTCCACTGATGTGCGCTGATGAGGCTGCACTGATGGGCACTCATACGCTGCACTGATGAGCAATGATAGGCTGCATTAATGGGCACTCATGAGGCTGCACTGAGGAGGTGGCACTGATGGGTACTGATGAGGCTGCACTGATGAGGTGGCACTGATGAGGTGTCACTGATGGGCACTGATGAGGCTGCAGTGATGGGCACTGATGAGACTGCACTGATGAGGTGTCACTGATGGGCACTGATGAGGTGGCACTGATGGGCACTGGTGAGGCGGCACTGATGCGCACTGGTGAGGCGGCACTGATGGGCACTGGTAAGGCGGCCCTGATGAGGTGGTCTGATAGGCACTGATGAGGCTGCACTGATGAAGTGTCACTGATGGGCACTGATGAGGTGGCACTGATGGGCACTGATGAGGCGGCACTGATGCGCAATGGTGAGGCAGCACTGATGGGCACTGGTGAGGCGGCCCTGATGAGGTGGTACTGATAGGCACTGATGAGGCTGCACTGATGAGGTGTCACTGATGGGCAGTGATGAGGTGGCACTGATGGGCACTGATGCGCACTGGTGAGGCTGAACAAATGGCCACTGATAAGGCTGCACTGATGAGGTGGCACTAATGGGCACTGATGAGGCTGCACTGATGGGCACTGATGAGGGGGCACTGATATGGCTGCTCTGATGGGGTGTGGCTGATAGGCACTGATGAGGGGGCACTGATATGGCTGCTCTGATGGGGTGTGGCTGATAGGCACTGATGAGGGGGCACTGATATGGCTGCTCTGATGGGGTGCCGCTGATAGGCACTGATGAGGCTGCATTGATGAGGTGTCACTGATGGGCACTGATAAGGTGGGACTGATGGGCATTGATAGGTGGCATCGATGGGCACAGATATGCTGCACTGCTGGGCACTGACGAAGCTGCAATAATATTGATCTGATATCCACAAGGAAGGAGGAGAGTCCCAACTGGCCGTCAATCTGCTACAGGTCGGGCGGGAACTGGTTCTATTGCACCTTACCAATTCTTAGATTTGATGACTGCGTTTGTTTTCCTTTTTTTTAGACCTTCTTTCTTCTTTTTTTCATCTGGTGATCCAGCCAGCAAGTCTGTTGTTTTTCAACAGAACCGGCTCTCTTGCAGATGTAGCAGTTACAGAGATAAGAAAAACCATTCACCACTGACAGGGGTGCTTACAATGATCAGCTACTATTTAAAACTGTTATTTTTGCAAAAAAAAAAAAAAAGGCCCAATATGCCCATCAGGACATTTTTTTTTCAATTTTGTTGCACATTTTTCTTTTTTTTTTTTTTACAAAAATGACTGTAAACCACCCAAAAAAGTATATATTTTCTTTAAAAAAATTGCACCTACCACTATTTTATTTAACAGGGTCTTGGCTTTTAGAAAAAAATATACTTTTATGGGTGGTTTACAGACATTTTTGGCAATGAATAAATATATTTTTGCAAAAAAAAAAGAATAATAAATAAATAAATGTATATATATTTCTGAAAAATTGCAACTACCACCATTTTTTTCACCAGGGCCTCTGCTTTCAGAAAAATATATACTTTTTTGGGTGGTTTACAGTCAATTTTGGAAGTAAATACATTTTTGCATAAGAATAAAACAAAATGCTCCAATGTGCCCATCGCCCCGAAATTAAAAAAAAAAAAAAAAAAAAAAAATGCCCCATTTTGTTTTTAAATTTGTTTGCAAACATTTCTTTTTTTTTTCTTTTGCCAAAAATGACTGTAAATCACCCAAAAAGTATTTATATTTCTGAAAAATTGCAACTACAACTATTTTATTCACCAGGGTCTCTGCTTTCAGAAAAATATAGACCTTTGTGGGTAGTTTAAAGTCATTTTTGGAAATAAATTGATATATTTTTGCATAAAAATGTAAAAAAAATTCCCCAATGTGCCCATCAGGGCATTTTTTTAAATTTGTTTGCAAACATTCTTTTTTTTTTTTGCCAAAAATGACATTAAACTACACAAAAAAAGTATATATTTTACTGAAAGAATTGCAACTACCACCATAGTGGTATAAATAAATATATTTTTGCAAAAAAAAAAAAATGTCCTGATGTGCCCTTTGGGGAATTTTTTAAAAAAGGTTTTGAACAAAAATGTTTTTATTTTTGCCAAAAATTGTTGTAAACCACCCAAAAATGATATATTTTTAGAAAGCAGGGACCCTGGTAAATAAAATGGTAGTAGTAATTGCAATTCCAATGTTTGCACAGCTATTTATCAAATCATATTTTCAGAAAAAAAAATACACTTATATGAATTTTATTGCAAACAAACACAAAGTGCTGTGGTTAAACCGCACCCAACTAACCCCAGAAGGAGCAAATAAAGACAAATATTGGATGCAATTGGATACAATATTAGATACAATGTATCACTATGTATCACTATATACTGTATCACTATGTATAACTATGTATCACTATGTATTACTATGTATCACTATATACTGTATCACTATGTATAACTATGTATCACTATGTATCACTATGTATTACTATGTATCACTATATACTGTATCACTATGTATAACTATGTATCACTATATACTGTATCACTATGTATAACTATATATCACTATGTATCACTATGTATTACTATGTATCACTATGTATCACTATATACTGTATCACTATATATCACTATGTATCACTATGTATCACTATGTATCACTATGTATAACTAAATATCACTATGTATCAGTATGGATCACTATGTATCACTATGTATAACTATATACTGTATCACTATGTATTACTATGTATCACTATGTATTACTATGTATCACTATATACGGTATCACTATGTATAACTATATATCACTATGTATTACTATGTATCACTATATACGGTATCACTATGTATAACTATATATCACTATGTATTACTATGTATCACTATATACGGTATCACTATGTATAACTATATATCACTATGTATAACTATATATCACTATGTATAAATATATATCACTATATATCACTATGTATAACTATATATCACTATGTATAAATATATATCACTATGTATCACTATGTATAAATATATATCACTATGTATCACTATGTATAACTATATATCACTAAGGTGTCCTTTTATGAACGGGTGAATTTTTTTCTCCATTGGCTTCTCTACAGTTCTCCGGGGAAAATGATCACATCTGGCACCCCTTTTATGAATGGGAGAACTTCAGTTCGCCCAGGGTGATCAGAGGAGAACGGTTTTCTCGGAGATCTGTGTAGAAGTCAATGGAGCGTCTGTAATCTCGTGAGACAAAGCGAGATTACAGTAGTATGAAAATCCCTCGCGCGCTTTAACAAGCAGAGATAAATTATCACTGCTGAGTACACGAGGTTATAAATAATAGTCCCCTTACATAAATATGTATATATATACACTGAATACACACACACATACATTGTATATATATATACACATTAAATATATATCTACATGTATGTGTGTATATATATACATGTATATATATACATAAATATGGCAGGGGGACATGATTACTGTGTTGGGGGGTCTGAACGAGGAAGAAGGAAGTCCATAATCTTCCTTTTTCCCCCTCAGTTCTCCCCCGATTCTGTCTTCACTCCCCGCTTCACAAGCTCCAGGCTGGTGAACCCGGGAGTGTGAATTCTGACCCAGATCGCCAGTGAAGTGCTGGGATCGCAGCTTCATAGCCTGGCCATTTCTGTGTCTGTCAATGACAGATTCCCATGTGAAGAGATGATCAGCGGAGAACATGTTCTCCTGCGATCATTTCTGTTTCATAAACTGAGAATGATCGGAAATGAGCTGTGATCAGCAGGATCACTGCTCATCTCCATTTCATAAAAGGACACCTATGTATAACTATATATCACTATGTATCACTATGTATAACTATATATCACTATGGATCACTATGTATCACTATATATCACTATGTATTACTATGTATCACTATATACGGTATCACTATGTATAACTATATATCACTATGTATAAATATATATCACTATGGATCACTATGTATAACTATATATCACTATGTATCACTATATATCACTATGTATAAATATATATCACTATGGATCACTATGTATAACTATATATCACTATATATCACTATGTATAACTATATATCACTATGTATAAATATATATCACTATGGATCACTATGTATAACTATATATCACTATATATCACTATGTATAACTATATATCACTATGTATAAATATATATCACTATGGATCACTATGTATAACTATATATCACTATATATCACTATGTATAACTATATATCACTATGTATAACTATATATCACTATGGATCACTATGTATCACTATATATAACTATGTATTACTATGTATCACTATATACGGTATCACTATGTATAACTATATATCACTATGTATAAATATATATCACTATATATCACTATGTATAACTATATATCACTATGGATCACTATGTATCACTATTTATCACTATGTATCACTATATATCACTATGGATCACTATGTATAACTATATATCACTATGTATAAATATATATCACTATGTATCACTATATATCACTATAGATCACTATGGATCACTATGTATAACTATGTATCACTATGGATTACTATGGATCACTGTGAATCACTATGGATCACTATGTATAACTATGCATCACTATGGATCACTATGTATCACTATTGATCACTATGGATCACTATGTATCACTATTGACTATGGATCACTATGGATCACTATGGATCACTATGTATCACTATTGATCACTATGGATCACTATGTATCACTATTGATCACTATGTATCACGATGGATCACTATGTATCACTATTGATCACTATGGATCACTATGTTTACCCATTGATCACTATGGATCACTATGGATCACTATATAACACTATGTATTACTATATATATAACTATGGATCACTATATATCACTATGAATCACTATATATCACTATGTGTCACTATGGATCACTAAGGATCACCATGGATCACTATGTGTCACTATGGATCACTATGTGTCACTATGGATCACTTTGGATCACTATTACAGCACTGAATGAAAATGTAATAAATACAATGTGAATATGTAGAATTGGTGGTGCGGGGGAGGTGTCTTCTAATGAGGAAGGTGGGAGTGTGAACATTTGTAGATTGAAGGGCGGCGGGCCTATAGAAAGCTCTGCACTTCACATGTGTCCCCCCCCCCCCTCCTCTTCACATGCGTTCCCCCCCCCCCCCCCCGACCCAGAAGAAGTCATCTTTGTGGGATTAGCTGATCTCAGCCCTGAGAATCGTTCGCTCTCCCAGGCACAATGCGGAACCTCTCACCCAACGTTCACCAGTTAAGAATAAGACGTGCCGCTTGTGATAACAAAGACGGGATAATCCCGCATGAGGAGTTTATAACAATACAACCTCCGCACCAATTATAGATAGAAAATAACTTTGTTTCAACATTAATTACAACCCGCTGAAGTCATTTCTGTGTTATTGAGGATCGGGGAAAATAAAACTGAGAAGATGATAAAATGAGAGAATACAGAGATGAAATACATGTAAGCACAGGGGTCAAACACAAGGTCCAGGGCCAAATTCCGCCCGCCAGGTCATTTCACGTGCCCCTCGCACCTCTCCTGCAGCTACAGCACCCCTCTCATCTCTACCCCCACCTCGTCTCAGCTGTCGGCCCAGATAGGAGGACAGAACTCCTCCACCAGATCCTGTGCTTCTCCATTCAGCTGTGAAGAGCCTCGTCTCTGCCCCCCTTCCCCCCTAATCTCAGCAGTCGGCAGCAGAGAGAACAGAACTCCTCCTACAGATCTTGCACCTCTCTGTGCAGAATCAGCTCCGCCTTGTGTCCACCTCCCCTGATCCCAACCTTCAGCAGATTCCAGCAGCCCAGTGTTCATTTTGGCATCGAATTTCGATTTGGTTTTAGTCATAGTCTTTTCACTAAAATGCCATTTTAGTTTTAGTCATATTTTAGTCATCTGAATTGTTTTAGTTTTAAGCCTCGTTCACACACAACGATTGTTGGCCGTGAATTTTCGGCCAACGTCCGATCGGCCGATTTTATCGGCTTGTTAGTATGGTGCTTCCGACAACCGACTGCGACTTTTCAGGCGAAAAAAATCTGGTGTGCAGGCTATAAAATTTCTGTTGGCCGACAACACAACGGCCGATTTTCCGTCAGTCACTACAGATTTCGGCAGACAAAAATCTGATGAGCAAGACTGGGCATGCTCAGAGGAGAAAAAACACACGGAAAGTAAACCAGCACATGACATCACTTCTGAAGTTGGTTTTTGTTGGCTGAGAAAATTTGTGTGCAGTCTAGAGCACATTTCAACCATTAGTCATATTTTAGTCGACTAAAACCTCCAGTACATTTTAGTCAACTACAATTTGAATGGGTTTAGGTAAATTGTAATTCATTATTTAAACATTTCTCTAGAATTTCCAAGCTAATGATATACTCCTGGAGTAACAATCGGATAATATGTTATTATTTATGGTTGCACGATTTTACCGCGACTTTGCTCCATCGATTTTGACGTGATTTTGACTGGGCTTGAAGCAATGTATATGTGGTGTGGGGTGCGCTAAACAACAAATAAATAATGAATATATAAATATATAACATATATCTATGTGTGAACCAAATCAACAAAAGTAAATATATATGGCATATATCAATCTGTGAAGCCAATTAATAATGCAAATCAATTGGTGCATAAACATAAAAGTTCATAAGTGTCCATAAATATTGTGCAGGTGGGTAGAATTGTATTCTATCCAAATAATACGTGTATCCACCACCGAGTGAAATTCATCCTTACCAAACGGAAATAAATAAGGTGCAACTATATTTTCTTGTGCTGAAAAAATATCCAATCTCCTTGTGAACAAACACCACGTGTAAATCACCAAGAATTAGCCTCTTACCAGATGGTAATAGGTATGCACTTGTTCAGTGAAACCACCGCCTTGCTTCCTCTTTAAAATCCTGAAGTGGGATGTAGAACCGCTCTACCTTTCTTTCTCCACTAGATGGCAATGAGTACCAGCAAGAAACACAGCCTCATCCTTCTTTACAAGCTCACAAAACCACCGTGTATTAACCACTTAAGCCCCGGAGGATTTTCCTGCTAAACGACCAGAGGGTATTTTGCGATTCGGCACTGCGTGACTTTAACAGACAATTGCGTGGTCATGCGACGCTGTATCTAAACAAATTTGGCGTCCTTTTTTTCCCACAAACAGAGCTTTCTTTTGGTGGTATTTGATCACCCGTGCGATTTTTACTTTTTGCGCTATAAACAAAAAAAGAGCGTACATTTTGCAAAAATAACAATATTTTTCACATTTTTTTATATGAAATTCCCCCAAAAAAAATGTAAAAATCGAAATTTTTTTAAATTTTCGGCCAATTTGTTTTATGCTACCTATGTTTGGTAAAAAAAATCGCAAAAAGCGTATTTTGATTGGTTTGCGCAAAAGTTATCGCGTTTACTAACAAAGGGAAAGATTTCTGTCATTTTTGGTGTTTTTTTTTTTAACGTGTAATGGCGGCAATCTGCGATTTTTTTTGCGGTACTGCGACATTGGGGCGGACAGATCGGACCCTTGACTGACATTTTTGACACTTTTGGGGTTACCAGTGACATTTCTACAGTAATCAGTGCTATATATATGCACTGTTACTGTAAAAATGCACTGGTAGTGAAGGGGTTAACTTTATTTGGGAGGGAGGGGCTGTGTGTGTCCCTAGGGGCGTGATTCTTACTGTGATTGGCTGTGGCTCTAGCTGTAAGGACACTGATCAACGGATCTACATACTAGATCCGAGTGATCAGTGTTTTTACAGCGAGGAGAATGACAGGTGGCTTGTTTACACAAGCTGCCTGACATTCTCCTTCTCCCCCGCCGATCGCCGAGTGACCGGCGGACATCGGGTCCGCTGGTCACACGCGCGGGGGGGGGTCCGTGACCGCGCGGGAGCGGGAGCGCGCCTCCGCGGGCGCGCGCTCGATCCCCAGAGCCTCACAGGCGAGCGACGTAGACCTATGTCACTCTGCCTGTGAGGGGCCGACTGCCGCAGTAAATATACTGTGAGCAGTCGGCAAGCGGTTAAAGAAAAAAAGGGGACTAATAGTGTATTACCCTTGAGATTTATTCAAAAACAGTTGATAATGCACTTACAATTGGATGTCTTGTATTCAGCATAAACATAGGCATACGAATTCCTGCAAAGGCTTGCGGCCGGCTGCAGCACGGGCCGCAAGTTGTGTGTGACGTGTGCGCCTCCTAATCTGACCGGTTTCTTCCCATAGGACTTCTACTGAGACAGGACTTCTACTGGGCTTGAAGCAATGCCTATGTCTTTGGAACTCAAAACGCATCGAAATGGGGCCAAAAGTAATGCAGGGGACTACTTTGAAATCGGTGCGACTTCAAGTCACACAGATATGAACGATGCTCATTGGAAATAATGGAGAACGACTTGTCATGCGATTTTGCAGTCCCAAATCACAGCACAAGTCACACAAGTGTAAAAGGGGCCTTATTGCAACTTTAAAAAAAAAAATGTCATCTCAATCGGCTGTGATGTCATCGCACATATTATCTGAATATATTACCAGAATTAATTATTAAGAAAAAATATAGGAAAAGCCTTTTAATTATTTTTTTCTCTTTCAGCAGCTCAGTAGACGCCCCTACTATGCGGTGGAGCAATACATGTTTATACTTAAATGTGCGATTATTACGCTCTGGATGGAATTGTGTTGCCGATTTAGAAATGGCCGGCAGAGGAGTGTTAACCACTTCTGGACCAGAAGGATTTGCCCCCTTAATGACCAGGCCATTCTTTGCGATTCGGCACTGCGTTATTTTAACTGACAATTGCGCGGTCGTGCGACTCTGTACCTAAATCAAATTGACGTCCTTTTTTTTCCCACGAGTAGAGCTTTCTTTTGGTGGTATTTGATCACCTCTGCGTTTTTTATTTATTTATTTTTTTGCACTATAAACAAAAAAAGATCGACAATTCTGAAACAAAAAAAAAAACAATATTTTCTACTTTCTGCTATATGCCCCCGTTCACACTGGGGCGACGCTACTTCGCACCGCGACCTCCGAGGTCGCGGTGCGAGCAGCGCGCCGCGACCTCGGAGCGGCCGCCACGGACTTCATAACATTGAAGTCTATGGCGGTCGCCTCCTGGTCGCCCCAAAGAAGCTCCGGACCCTTTTTCTGAGTCGGAGCGACTTGTGTCGCTCCTATCAGAACGGGTCCGTAGATTCCCTATGGGAGGCGACCTACGGCGACCTGTGAGGCGACCAGGTCGCCTCACAGGTCGCCCCAGTGTGAACGGGGGCTTAAACTCCCAAAAATATTTTTTTCATCATTTTAGGCCAAGTTGTTTTCTGCTACATATTTTTGGCAAAAAAAATCCCAATAAGCGTATTTTGATTGGTTTGTGCAAAAGTTATCACATCTACAAACCAGATGTAAAACATTCAGGTGCGACTTTCATTTACCCCCTTCCTGCCTGGAAGAATTTTCAGCTTTCAGCGCCGTCGCACTTTGAATGACAATTGCGCGGTCATACAACGCTGTACCAATATGACATTTTTATCATTTTTTTTCTCACAAACAGAGCTTTCTTTTGGTGGTATTTGATCACCTCTGCGATTTTTATTTTTTGTGCTATAAAGAAAAAAAAGTAACAATTCTGAAAATAGAAAACAATATTTTTCACTTTCTGCTGTATAAGGCTGCATTCACATGTCAGCTTATAATCGCGGGCAGAACCGCCGCGGTTCCGCCCGCGATTCGGAGATTTATTGCAAATCGCGGGACGCCTAGCGTTGCCCGTTGATTTGCAATAGCCCCCCAAACGCCGAGCGATGTTGCCGCGATTTACGCCCGCCGAATCGCGGCAACATCGCGCAAACAAAATCGCGGGATGCAATACGCTCCAAAGAAGCTCTTGTACTTTTTTGGAGCGTATTGCGTCCCGCAAAATTGTTTGCGCGATGTTGCCGCGATTCGGCGGGCGTAAATCGCGGCAACATCGCTCGGCGTTTGGGGGGCTATTGCAAATCAACGGGCAACGCTAGGCGTCCCGCGATTTGCAATAAATCTCCGAATCGCGGGCGGAACCGCGGCGGTTCTGCCCGCGATTATAAGCTGACATGTGAATGCAGCCTAACATTCACCAATAATAGGCCAATTTGTATTCTGCTACATTCTGCTTGTTAAATAAAAAATCCCAATAAGCGTATATTGATTGTTTTGCGCAAAAGTTATCGCGTTTACAAACTAGGGGAAAGTTTTATGTCATTTTTATTTATTTATGTTTTTTACTAGTAATGGCGGCGATCAGCAATTTTTAGCGGGACTGCGATATTCTGGCGGACAGATCGGACCCCTAACTGATATTTTTGACACTTTTGGGGGTACCAGTGACATCACTACAGTAATCAGTGCTAAAAATATGCACTGTTACTGTAATAATGATACTGGCAGGGAAGGGGGTTAACACCAGAGGCGATCAAAGGGTTAAGTGTGAGCCTAGGGGGTGTTTTCTAACTGTGAGGGGGATGGGACTTGTAATATCAACACAGAGACCTGTGATCCTAAATAGGAGGCGCTCTGTGTTGATTTCTGAGAGAACAACGATCTGCCGTGTTTACAACAGCAGACCGCCGTTCTCTCTCCATGGGGAGCGATCGCGGGTGTCCGCTGGAGCGCTCCCACGAACCGCCGTACAGGTACGCCAATACGTGGAAACCTGCTGACCTGCCGCCGTATAACTGCAGCGGCTGGTCGGCAAGTGGATAAACAAATAAAGACTAAAAACTAAAAGAGTGGATAAATACTTTTTCATAGTTTGTTATAACAATTTCACAAACAGGTAATTTTTCTCCTTCACTGATGTGCACTGATGAGGCTGCATTGATGGGCACTGATAAGGCACCACTGGTGGGCATTGATGAGGAGGCACTGATGGGCACTGATTGGCAGCACTGATAGGTGACACTAATAGGTGGCACTGATGGGCACCGATAGGTGGAACTGATAGCCAGCACTGATGGGCACTGATAGGCAGCACTGATGGGCACTTATAGGTTGCACTGATAGGTGACACTGATGAGGAGGCACTGATGGGTACTAATTGACAGCACTGATGGGCACTGATAGGCGGCACTGATGGGGGACACTGATGGGCACAGATTGGCAGCACTGATAGGTGACACTGATGGGTGACACGATGGGCACTGATTGGCAGCACTGATAGGCAGCACTGATGGGCACTGATAGGTTGCACTGATAGGTGACACTGTTGAGGAGGCACTGATGGGTACTAATTGGCAGCACAGATGGGCACTGATAGGCAGCACTGATGGGTGACACTGATGGGCACTGATTGGCAGCACTGATAGGGGGCACTGATGGGCACTGATAGGTGGCACTGACAGGCGGCACTGATAGGTGGCACTGATAGGCAGCACTGATGGGCACTGATAGGTGACACTGATGAGGAGACACTGATGGGTACTAATTGGCAACACTGATGGGCACTGGTAGGCAGCACTGATGGGCACTGATGGGTGACACTGATGGGCAGTGATTGACAGCACTGACAGGTGGCACTGATGGGCACTTATAGGTGGCACTAATGGGCACTGATAGGTGGCACTGATAGGCAGCACTGATAGGTGACACTGATGAGGAGGAACTGATGGGTACTAATTGGCAGCACTGATGGGCACTGATAGGCGGCACTGATGGGTGACACTGATGGGCACTGATTGGCAGCACTGATGGGCATTAGCAGGGCACTGATTGGCAGCACTGGTTGGCACTATTTGGCAGCACTGGTTGGCACAGATTAGCAACACTGGTGGGCACTGTTGGGACTGCTCTAATAATCAGTGCCCTGAATATCAGTGTAGATGTCCCTTTTAGAGACGGCGATTATCGGCTCTCTTCCCCTCTCCTCTCTTGATTCAGCATGAGGAAAGGAGTGCTGATTGGACACAGCTGATCACGCGGTAAAGAGCCACTGATTGGCCCTTCACCTCAATCTGTGATCAGTAGTGTCCCCCACACAGTGCGATCACAGTGCGTGCTGCCCGCACCCAGCAGCATATGGCCGCATCCCAGCCACTAACAGGCCTCGCTGTAGCCGTCATTCAGATATAGCGCGGGCGGCAAGAGGTTAACATTGCAGTCTATGGCCCTCAGGTTGCATGAAAGTCGGACCAAAGTAACGCATGAACTACTTTGAAGTCGCTGCGACTTTAGGTCCCATTAATATGAACAGTACTCATTGGAGAACAGCTTGTTATGCGACTTTGATGTTCAACGTCGCATGACAATTGGCACAAGCGGGAAAGGATCCTTACTTCAGCTTGACAATAAAACCTGGAAGCTGATTGGTTGCTATGCAGAGCTGCACCAGATTTAGTAAATCTCCCCATCACACAGACATGGATCACTGTTGTCACCATCAGGAAGCCCCGCCCTGAGAAATGCCACACAGCCATCGCTGGAGTGAATGGAGACCGGAAGTGGCTGCAAAGAGGATGCTGGAGATCAGCAGCTCTGGGATGCAACAAAAGAGAAGCAAAAAAAGGGGAAAACACGAATTTTATTTCCATGATAGAGCTGAGAATTCCTTATGACAGGCGGAGCACAGAGCACAGCGTGTCACTCCGTGTATATCACCTCCGGTGTGCAGTGTACTCAGCACTGATCCGGAATGTTCTCTCCTGTCAGCACCAACGTTTCCTGCAGGAAGGAGTGAAAGGTCCGGGAGAGGAGGAATTCTACGGGAAAATGTCATCTGGGGCCGGGGTCACTGACAGAACAATAGAGCTCAGTGACCCCCCCTGGTGACCCCCCCCCCCCCACCCACTGACTACTGTGTGCCCCAGATAGGAAAAACACAGAGATACGGCTCAGCATACAGATTCCTCCACTCAACGAACAAGGAGGACGGAGGATTCCCCTCCCCCAACCCCCCTTCTTCCCCACTATTACCGCTAATGTCAGAATACATTCATCAGTGTACTTCCTGTGCCTAGGCACTCCTGATATCAGTGCACTTCCTGTGTCTAGGCACTGCTGATATCAGTTTACTTCCTGTGCCTAGGCACTCCTGATATCAGTGTACTTCCTGTGCCTAGGCACTCCTGATATCAGTGTACTTCCTGTGCCGAGGCACTGCTGATATCAGTGTACTTCCTCTGTCTAGGCACTCCTGATATCAGTGTACTTCCTGTGCCTAGGCATTCCTGATATCAGTGTACTTCCTGTGCCTAGGCACTCCTATCAGTGTACTTCCTGTGCCTAGGCACTCCTGATATCAGTGTACTTCCTCTGTCTAGGCACTGCTGATATCAGTGTACTTCCTCTGTCTAGGCACTCCTGATATCAGTGTACTTCCTGTGCCTAGGCATTCCTGATATCAGTGTACTTCCTGTGCCTAGGCACTCCTATCAGTGTACTTCCTGTGCCTAGGCACTCCTGATATCAGTGCACTTCCTGTGTCTAGGCACTGCTGATATCAGTGTACTTCCTCTGTCTAGGCACTCCTGATATCAGTGTACTTCCTGTGTCCAGGTACTCTTGATATCAGTGTACTTCCTGTGCCTGGGCACTCCTGATATCAGTATTAGTCACTCCTAATATCAGTTTACTTCCTGTGTCCAGGCACTCCTGATATCAGTGTACTTCCTGTGTCTAGGCACTCCTGATATCAGTGTATTTTCTCTGTCTAGGCACTCCTGATATCAGTGTACTTCCTGTGCCTAGGCACTCCTGATAAAAGTGTACTTCCCGTGCCTAAGCATTCCTGATATCAGTGATCGTCTTTTGTCTAGGCACTCCTGATATAAGTGTATTTCCTGTGCCTAGGCACTCCTGATATCAGTGTACTTCCTGTGCCTAGGCATTCCTGATATCAGTGTACTTCCTGTGTCTAGACACTCCTGATATCAGTGTACTTCTTTTACCTAGACACTCCAGATATCAGTGTACTTCCTGTGCCTAGGCACTCCTGATATCAGTGTACTTCTTGTACCTAGGCACTCCTGATATCAGTGCACTTCCTGTGCCTAGGCACTCCTGATATCAGTGTACTTCCTGTGTCTAGGCACTCCTAATATCAGTGTACTTCCTGTGTCTAGGCACTGCTGATATCAGTGTACTTCCTGTGCCTAGTCACTCCTAATATCAGTGTACTTCCTGTGTCTAGGCACTGCTGATATCAGTGTACTTCCTGTGCCTAGGCACTCCTGATATCAGTGTACTTTCTGTGTCCAGGCACTCCTGACTCCTGATGTCAGTGTACTTCTTGTGCCTAGGCACTCCTGATGTCAGTGTACTCTCTGTGTCTAGGCACTTCTGACTCCTAAAAAAAGTGTACTTCCCGTGCCTAAGTATTCCTGATATCAGTGATCGTCTTTTGTCTAGGCACTCCTGATATAAGTGTATTTCCTGTGCCTAGGCACTCCAGATATCAGTATAACTCTTGTGCCTAGGCATTACTGCTATCAGTGATCGTCTTTTGTCTAGGCATTCCTGATATCAGTGTACTTCCTGTGTCTAGGCACTCCTGATATCAGTGTACTTCCTGTGCCTAGGCACTCCTGATATCAGTGTACTTCCTGTGTCTAGGCACTCCTGATATCAGTGTACTTCCTGTGTCTAGGCACTCCTGATATCAGTGTAGTTCCTGTGCCTAGGCACTCCTAAAATCAGTGTACTTCCTGTGCCTAGGCACTCCTGATATCAGTGTACTTCCTGTGTCTAGACATTCCTGATATCAGTATTAGGCACTCCTGATATCAGTGTAGTTCCTGTGCCTAGGCACTCCTAAAATCAGTGTACTTCCTGTGCCTAGGCACTCCTGATATCAGTGTACTTCCTGTGTCTAGGCATTCCTAAAATCAGTATTAGGCACTCCTGATATCAGTGTACTTCCTGTGCCTAGGCACTCCTGATATCAGTGCACTCCTGTTCTGTAGCCTCATAGCTAAATATCTGCAGTATGAGATCATCTAAGGCACTGCTGCCTCATCAGGAGTGAGATTTGGTGAAGCCACGACTACTGTGCTGACCACTGTTCTCCTTGCTGGAGGGAAAGCTGTACCTGAGGACCGGCACTGCAAGAATCCCCCTGCTTCTGATTGATGGTTATCCCACCGCTTTTCAGATCATTAGTCATTAGTGGGGCAGCTCTGAGGAAGCAAAGCCCTGCCTCTACCAAGATGGCCGCCTCCATACAGAGACACAGTGTAGGACAAGGCATGGTAGGTCAGTAATAGCAAAAGA
The DNA here is from genome assembly GCF_965119305.1 of Pelophylax lessonae. NCBI lineage: Eukaryota > Metazoa > Chordata > Amphibia > Anura > Ranidae > Pelophylax > Pelophylax lessonae. Next base: position 321,833,998 of record NC_138773.1, read on the forward strand.
TCAGCTGCAGGGAGACCACAGGCAATATAGGGACTAATCCTTTGCCCACTTTTTTTGGGCACAGCTTCCACCTCTTTAAGGAGATACAGGAACTCACAGGGGTAACTGGTGACACAGTAACACACAGGGGTCATTGGAGACACAGGAATACACAGGGGTCATTGAAGACACAGGAACACACAGGGATCACTGGAGACACAGGAACACACAGGGGTCACTGGAGACACAGGAACACCCCGGGGTCACTGGAGACACAGGAACTCACAGGGGTCACTGGAGACACAGGAACACCCCGGGGTCACTGGAGACACAGGAACTCACAGGGGTCACTGGAGACACAGGAACACCCCGGGGTCACTGGAGACACAGAAGTACACAGGGGTCACTGGAGACACAGGAACACACAGGGGTCACTGGAGACACAGGAACACCCCGGGGTCACTGGAGACACAGGAACACACAGGGGTCACTGGAGACACAGGAACACACAGGGGTCATGGGGGACGCAAGAACACACAGGGGTCCCTGGAGACACAGGAAAACAAAGGGATAATGGGAGACAATAAAAAACACAGGGGGTCACTGGAAACACAGGAACAAACAGGGGTTACTTGAGACAAAGGAACACGCAGGGGTCACTAGAGACATAGGAACACACAGGTGTTAGAGTCGGGATGACAGAAAAATTGGAGTCGGGGTGATGGAGGTGTTTGAGTCTGGGTGACGGTGGTGGTGGAGTCAGTGTGAGGGAGGTGTTGAAGTTGGGGTGATGGAGGGGTTGGTGTTGGGGTGACAGAGGTGTTAGAGTTGCAGGGGCGGAGTTGATGGAGGTGTTGAAGTCGGGGTGACGGAGGTGTTGGAGTCGGGGTGATGGAGGTGTTGGAGTCGGGGTGATGGAGGTGTTGGAGTCGGGGTAAGGGAGGTGTTGGAGACGGAGTAATGAAGGTGTTGGATTCCGTAGGTGTTGAAGTCAGGACAACGGAGGTGTTGGAATCGGCGTGACGGAGGTGTTGGAATCAGGGTGATGGAGGTGTTGGAGTCGGAGTGACGGAGGTGTTGGATTCAGGTTGACAGAAGTGTTGAAGTCAGGGTGACAGAGGTGTTGGAGTTGGGGTGAGGGAGGTGTTGGAGTCTGGGTAAGGGAGGTGTTGAAGTCAGGGTGACGGAGGTGTTGGAGTCGGTGTGACGGAGGTTTTGGAGTCGGGGTGACAGAGGTGTTGGAGTCAGAGTGATGGAGGTATTGGAATTGGGGTGACAGAGGTGTTGGAGTCGGATTGACGGAGGTGTTGGATTCGGGGTGACAGAAGTGTTGAAGTCAGGGTGATAGAGGTGTTGGATTCAGGGTGATGGAGGTGTTGAAGTTGGGGTGACAAAGGTATGGGAGTCGGGGTGACAGAGGTGTTTGAGTTGGGGTGACGGTGGTGTTGGTGTCGGTGTGACAGAGATGTTGGAGTTGGGGTGACGGAGGTGTTTGAGTTGGGGTGACGTTGGTGTTTGATTTGGGGTGACGATGGTGTTAGAGTTGGGGTGATGGAGGTGTTTGAGTTGGGGTGACAGTGGTGTTAGAGTTGGGGTGACAGAAGTGTTGAAGTCAGAGTGACGGTGGTTTTGGAGTTGGGGTGACGATGGTGTTGAGTTGGGGTGATGGAGGTGTTAGAGTTGGGACAACGGAGGTGTTAAAGTCGGGTTGATGGATGTGTTGGGATTCGGGGTGATGGATCTGTTGGGAGTCAGGGTGACGGAGGTTTTGGGAGTCGGGGGGTGACGGAGGTTTTGAGAGTAGGGGTGATGGTGGTGTTGGAGTTGGGGTGAAGGTGACAAAGGTGTTAGAGCTGGGGTGACGGAGGTGATGGGAGTCGGGGTGACGAAGGTGTCAGAGTTGCGGTAACTGGAGCTGGGGTGACGGAGGTTTTAGATTTGGGGTGATGGAGGTGTTGGATTCGGGAAAGAGAAAGTGTTGGAGTTGGGGTGATGGAGGTGTTAGAATTGGGATGACGAAGGTGTTGGAGTCGGGGTGATAGAAGTGTTGAAGTCGCGGTGTCGGGGGTGTTGAAGTCAGGCTGATGGATGTGTTAAAGTCGGGGTGACAGAGGTGTTAAAGTCAGGGTGACGGAGGTGTTAGAGTTGAGGAGGCGGAGGTGATAGAGGTGTTAAAGTCGCAAAGACGGAGGTGTTGCAGTCGGGGTGACAATGTGTTCAAGTCGGGGTGACGGAGGTATTGGGAGTCGGGGTGACGGAGGTATCGGAGTCGGGGTGATGGACGTTTTGGAGTCGGGCTGATGGAGGTGTTGGAGTCTGGGTGATGGAGGTGTTAGAGTCGGGGTGACGGAGGTGTTGGATTCAGGGTGACGGATGAGTTGGGAGTCGGGGTGATGGAGGTTTTGGGAGTCGGGGTGATGGAAGTGTTAGAGTTGAGGTGGGGGTGACGAAGGTGTTAGAGCCGGAAAGACGGAGGTTTTGGGTGTCGGGGGTGACGAAGTTGTTAGAGTCAGGGTAACGGAGGTGCTGGAGTTGGGGTGCCAGAGGTGTTGGAGTCGGGGTGACGGAGGTGTTAGAGTCAGAGTGATGGAGGTGTTTAAGTCGGGGTGATGGAGGTGTTGGAGTCGGGGTGATGGAGGTGTTGGAGTCGGGTTGACAGAGGTGTTGGTTTTGGGGTGACGGAGGTGTTAGAGTTAGGGTGACGGAGGTGTAGGAATCAGGTGATGGAGGTGTTGGGGTCAGTGTGACAGAGTTGGAGTGACGAAGGTGTTGGAGTCGGGGAAGAGAAAGTGTTGGAGTTGGGGTGACGGAGGGGTTAGAGTCGGGGTGACAGAGGTGTTGGAGTCGGGGTGACGGAGTTGTTGGAGTCGGGGTAATGGAGGTGTTAGAATCGGGATGATGAAGGTGTTAGAGTCGCGGTGACGGAGGTGTTGGAGTCTGGATAACGGTGGTGTTGGAGTCGGGGTGATAGAAGTGTTGAAGTCCCGGTGACGGAGGTGTTGAAGTCGGGCTGACGGATGTGTTAAAGTCGGGGTGACGGAGGTGTTAAAGTCGGGGTGACGGAGGTGTTAGAGTTGGGAAGGCAGAGGTGATAGAGGTGTTAAAGTCACAAAGACGGAGGTGTTGACGTCGGGGTGACAATGTGTTCCAGTCGGGGTGACGGAGGTGTTTGGAGTCGGGATGACGGAGGTATTGGAGCTGGGGTGACGGAAGTTTTGGATTTGGGGTGATGGAGGTGTTGGAGTCTGGGTGATAGAGGTGTTGAAGTTCGGTTGACGGAGTTGTTAGAGTTAGGGTGACGGAGGTGTTGGATTCGGGGTGACGGGGGTGTTAAAGTTGGGGTGATGGAGGTGTTGGGAGTTTGGATGAATGGAGGTGTTAGTGTCGGGGTGATGGAGGTGTTGGTGTTGGAGTGACGGAGGTGTTGAATTCGGGGTGATGGAGGTGTCAAAGTCAGGGTGACGGAGGTGTAGGATTTGGGATGACGGACATGTTGAAGTCTGGATGACAGAGATGTTGGAGTCGGGGTAACGAAGGTGTTGGAGTCGGGGTGATGGATCTGTTGGGAGTCAGGGTGACGAAGGTTTTGAGAGTTGGGGTGATGGAGGTTTTGGGAGTAGGGGTGACAGAGGTGTTGGAGTTGGGGTGGGGGTGACGAAGGTGTTAGAGCTGGGGTGATGAAGGTGTTGGAGTTGGGGTGACGTAGGTTTTGGAGTCGGGGGATGGAGGTGTTGGAAATGGGGTGATGGAGGTGTTGAAGTTGGAGTGACGGAGGTGTTGGATTCGGGTTGACAGAGGTGTTTAAGTCAGGGTGACGGAGGTGTTGGAGTTGGGGTGACGGAGGTGTTGGAGTTGGGGTAATGGAGGTGTTAGTGTTGGGGTGATGGAGGTGTTAGAGTCAGGGTGATGGAGGTGTTGAAGCTGGGGTGATGGAGGTGTTGGAGTCGGGGTGACAGAGGTGTTGGTTTCAGGGTGACGGCGGTGTTAGAGTTTGGGTGACGGAGGTGTAGGAATCAGGTGATGGAGTCGGTGTGACAGAGGTGTTAGAGTCGAGGTGATGGAGTTGTTGGAGTAGGGGTGATGGAGGTGTTGAAGTTGGGGTGACGGAGGTGATGGAGTTGTTGGAGTCGGGGAAGAGAAAGTGTTGGAGTCGGGGTGACGGAGGGGTTAGAGTCGGGGTGACAGAGGTGTTGGAGTCAGGGTGACAGAGGTGTTGGAGTCGGGTGACGGAGTTGTTGGAGCCGGGGTGATGGAGGTGTTAGAATCGGGATGACGAAGGTGTTAGAGTTGCGGTGACGGAGGTGTTGAAGTCGGGCTGACGCATGTGTTAAAGTCGGCGTAACGGAGGTGTTAAAGTCGGGGTGACGGAGGTGTTAGAGTCGGGGAGGCAGAGGTGATAGAGGTGTTAAAGTCACAAAGACGGAGGTGTTGAAGTCGGGGTGACAATGTGTTCAAGTCGGGGTGACGGAGGTGTTGGGAGTCGGGGTGACGGAGGTATAGGAGCAGGGGTGACGGAGGTTTTGGATGTGGGGTGATGGAGGTGTTGGAGTCTGGGTGATGGAGGTGTTGAAGTTCGGTTGACGGAGTTGTTAGAGTTAGGGTAACGGAGGTGTTGGAGTCAGGGTGACGGAGGTGTTGGGAGTCGGGGTGACGGAGGTATACGAGCTGGGGTGACGGAGGTTTTGGATTTGGGGTGATGGAGGTGTTGGAGTCTGGGTGACAAAAGTGTTGGATTCAGGGTGACGGAGGTGTTAAAGTTGGAGTGATGGAGGTGTTGGGAGTTTGAATGAACAGAGGTGTTAGTGTCGGGGTGATGGAGGTGTTGGAGTGACAGAGGTGTTGGATTTGGGGTGATGGAGGTGTCAAAGTCAGGGTGACGGAGGTGTAGGATTCGGGATGACGGACATGTTGAAGTCTGGATGACAGAGATGTTGGAGTCGGGGTGATGGATCTGTTGGGAGTCAGGGTGGTGGAGGTTTTGGGAGTCGGGGTGACGGAGGTTTTGGGAGTAGGGGTGACGGAGGTGTTGGAGTTGGGGTGGGGGTGACAAAGGTGTTATAGCTGGGGTGACGAAGGTGTTGGAGTTGGGGTGACATAGGTTTTATAGTCGGGGTGACGGAGGTGTTGGAAATGGGGTGATGGAGGTGTTGAAGTTGGAGTGACGAAGGTGTTGGATTCGGGTTGACGGAGGTGTTTAAGTCAGGGTGACGGAGGTATTGGAGTTGGGGTGACGGAGGTTTTAGTGTCGGGGTGATGGAGGTGTTGGGGTCAGGGGAGGTTTTTGGAGTGGGGTGATGGAGGTGTTAGTGTCGGGGTGATGGAGGTGTTGGAGTCGGGGTGACGGAGGTTTTGGAAGCGGGGTGACGGAGGTGTTAGAGTAGGGGTGACGGAGGTGTTGGGAGGCGGGGTGACGGAGGTGTTAGAGTCGGGGTGATGGAACTGTTGGAGTTGGGGTGATGGTCGTGTTGGAGTCGGGGTGACGGAGATGTTAGAGTCGGGGTGACGGAGGTGTTAGAGTTGGGGTGACGGAGGTGTTGGAATCGGGGTGACGGAGGTGTTGGGAGTCAGGATGACAGAGGCGTTGGAGACTCAGGAGGGCAGAGGGGTAAGTGGAGGCACTCGGTGGAAGCACAGGGGGGGGTCAGGAGGGCAGAGGGGTAAGTGGAGGCAATTGGTGGAAGCACAGGGGGGGGGGTCCGGAGGGCAGAGGGGTAAGTGGAGATTCTCGATGGAAGCACGGAGGGGGGGGGGGGTTCCAGGAGGACAGAGGGGTAAGTGGAGCCACTCTGTGGAAGTACAAGGGGGGTTAAGGGGGGCTTAGGGGTAAGTGGAGATTCTTGGTGGAAGCACGGGGGGGGGGGGTTCAGGAGGGCAGAGAGGTAAGTGGAGACACTCAGTGGAAGCACTGGGGGTGCAGGAGGTAGAGGCGTGGGGTACAGGGGGCTGTATTGCTTCTTCCTATGAAGCCGCCCATCACTAGAACTGTCTCCTGATTGGATCAGTGATGGCTCTTTTGGAAAAAGTTGGACCTTCCAGTGGCCATAGGGAAGACGCAGCCCTGGGACATGGAGCAGGTGAGTGGGCGGTGCCGGGAGCTGCAGGTGAGTGGGCGGTGCCGGGAGCTGCAGGTGTGTTGGCAACAAACTCAAAATGAACTTGCTGTTATTCCATGACAAATGTAGAGGTGGAAACAAACTTTTTTTGTTAATTTTGTTGTTTTTTGCTCTCGGTGACCCCGTTGGATAGATATCACTATATTCCATTGTTTTGTTTTTTTTATGTTCTGTTTAGGCTTTGGTGGTTCTTCACACACCCCTCCTCCGAGGATACTCTGGCCCCTCCCCTGAGGATATATCAGCCCCTCCCCTAAAGATATGCTGCTCCCTCCCCCGAGGTGTCAGGAAGGAGACTTTGGATACAATGTTTAATAAGAGAACCTGGGGTCACCTGGAGGGGCTACTGAGGAAAAGATGCAGTCAGCTGTTTGGGTGGACTTCCCCTTTAAGAGACGATTTCTAATTGGCTGCCAGAGGAAACTTTGGTAACAGCTTCACTAACTTCACTTCATGTGCTGAGAAGTGACAACAGAGCCTGGATATTCCCAGACACAGAACCCCAGAGGAGGCGGGGCCAGGATTCACACCCGCCGAGCGGACCTGACACAGAACAGTCACATGCGTAATGATAGGACAGATTGGGCGGTGCATAGGGGGCTGTTCCCTGCAAAGGGTAGGCGTGTTCCACTTCCCAGGCAGCAGTAGGCGTGTTCTGAGTGAAGGAGGCGTGTCTGAAGTAGCGGGCTGTGGTATCGCGCTGAGGAGGTTTGTCCTTCCCGGGGAGCCGTACCGACCGCAGGAAGAGAGAGAGGGCGGGGCCCCACCGGAGAGGGAGAGAGCTGGAGGCCGGGAGAGACCCCGGGGTAACTATTCACCGACTTCCCCCTTATATATATTCACCCCCCACCCCGTATGTATTAACCCCTCCTGTATATGTGCCCCCTTCCCCCACTCTGTATGTATTCACCCCCCCTTATATATTCACCCCCCTTATATGTACTCCCTCCTCCCACCCTGTATATATTCACCCCCCCTTATATATACCCCCCCTCTTGTATGTATTCACCCCCCCCCCCCCCCATATGTACTTCCCTCACTCTGTATGTATTCACCCCCCCCCCTCTGTATGTATTCACCCCCCCCCCCTCTGTATGTATTCACCCCCCCCCCCTCTGTATGTATTCACCCCCCCCCTCTGTATGTATTCACCCCCCCCCCTCTGTATGTATTCACCCCCCCCCCTCTGTATGTATTCACCCCCCCCCTCTGTATGTATTCACCCCCCCCCCCCTTTGTATGTATTCACCCCCCCCCTGTATGTATTCACCCCCCCTTATATATACCCCCCCTCTTGTATGTATTCCCCCCCCCCCTTGTATGTATTCAGCCCCCCCATATGTACTTCCCTCACTCTGTATGTATTCACCCCCCCCCCTCTGTATGTATTCACCCCCCCCCCTCTGTATGTATTCACCCCCCCCCTGTATGTATTCACCCCCCCCTTATATATACCCCCCCTCTTGTATGTATTCCCCCCCCCCTTGTATGTATTCAGCCCCCCCATATGTACTTCCCTCACTCTGTATGTATTCACCCCCCCCCCTCTGTATGTATTCACCCCCCCCCTCTGTATGTATTCACCCCCCCCCCCTCTGTATGTATTCACCCCCCCCCCCCTCTGTATGTATTCACCCCCCCCCCTCTGTATGTATTCACCCCCCCCCCCCCTCTGTATGTATTCACCCCCCCCCCCCTCTGTATGTATTCACCCCCCCCCCCCCTCTGTATGTATTCACCCCCCCCTCTGTATGTATTCACCCCCCCCTCTGTATGTATTCACCCCCCCCCCCTCTGTATGTATTCACCCCCCCCCCCCTCTGTATGTATTCACCCCCCCCCCCCTCTGTATGTATTCACCCCCCCCCCCTCTGTATGTATTCACCCCCCCCCCCCCTCTGTATGTATTCACCCCCCCCCCCTCTGTATGTATTCACCCCCCTTATATACCTCCTCCCCCCCACCTTGTGTGTAATTACCTCCCTTATATATACCCCACCCCCTATCTTGTATGTATTCAGCCCTGTTATATATATATATATATATATATATATATATATATATATATATATATATATATACACCCCCCCCTTCTATATAAATATCCCCCCATGTATATATTAGCCCTGTAGATAATGGTATCTCCATACTTTGTATTACTGTGTTACTGTATACAGGGGGGCTGGGTGAGGACATTAGCTGGGACCGGTCCTCTTTATGGGCAACTTGGGGGAATCTTTGTATTTAGGGACTACAAGTACCAGCATGGTGCAGTTTTACATTGCTGGTCACATTGTATATCCTGGTGGGGGAAGAGTCCACTGTGCCCTGCGCGCTCCCCACTCCCTGCCTCTGCCATGGGCGGACAGGTGCTTGCCACCTGCTAAGTTTGGTGGCGGGATGCACACGGGAATCGGGACTAATGCTTGACTGGGGCTAGGTAGGCGGGCCCCCTCCCCCCCGGGCAACTGCCCAGTGTGCCCATTGGGTAAGATAGCCCTGGTGTGCTCCCCACTTCCTGCCTCTGCCTTCAGCCCCCTCTCCCTTCCTCTGTCATTCGCCCCCGGTGCGCACCCCACTTCCTGCCTCTCCAAGCATCTTTTTGTGCCGTACTTTCTGCCTGTCAATTATATATTTATACACACCCCTTGCTATCTTCCTCCGTATCCCATCTGCCAGGTGGTACCTCCTCCATCTCAGCGCTCCGACTCCTTTCTGTGGCACTTGTCCTGCACACTGCACCATACCTCCTGTGCAAAACGGGGTGCAGTGGGGGGTGTGAGCTGCATCACACGTCTATTTGGGGGTTACAATTTTTAATGTTTAGGTTTAAAAAATGTAAAATGTGACCTCGTACTCTAGGATATGAAGGTGGGGACCCGAATCTGACTTCTCCCCCACCCTGCACTCTGCCATCATTCTGCCTTACAGGGGAATTCCAGCTCCATTACAGAAATCCCCGGCCTCCTTTAGTGGAGGATGTATGTGTATGTATGTATATATATGTATGTGTATATATATATATATATATATATATTATGTGTGACCTGGAAATTATTTTTATTATTATTAAGCATTATATATATATATATATATATATATATATATATATATATATATATATATATATATATATATATATATATATTATAGTATATTATGTTACTGGAAATTATTATTATTTACCGTTTTATATATTTATTATTATAATATGTTGCTGGAAATTATTATTATTTACCATTTTATATATTATGTTACTGGAAATTATTATTTACCATTTTATATATTATAATAATATGTTACTGGAAATTATTATTTACCATTTTATATATTATAATATATTACTGGAAATTAATTATTTACAATTTTATTTATTATGTTACTGGAAATTATTATTTACCATTTTATTTATTATAATATGTTACTGGAAATAATAATAATAATATTTACCATATTATATATTAGGTTACTGGGAATTATTATTAACCATTATATATATGTTACTGGAAATTATTATTATTTACCATATTATTATAATATGTTACTGGAAATTATTATTATTATTTACCATATTATTATATGTTCCTGGAAATTATTATTTACCATATTATATATTATTATATGTTACTGGAAATTATTAATAATAATATTTACCATATTATATATTATAATATGTTACTGGGAATTATTATTAACCATTATATAGATAGATAGATAGATATATAGTGGTGGTGGGGTGGGCACTTTAGTATTTGTGGGTTATTTTTGGTTCAGTGTTGATTTTCCTGATTGCAGAACACAGCTGTCTTTATGAAAACAATGCGGATTTTCTGGTGCGATTTCTTCCTATATCATACAGAGAGAAGTGGTCATTCCTCCTTGTAGTATTTGTCTTGTGGCGATGGTCGGCTGTCACTCACTGTGAATGATTTACCTTTTTTTGTTTCTTTTTCTCTATATTTACCTAAATTCCTTCCTCAGCCATTTTCCATGTCAGAGTTTGTATTGGCCCGTATTTGTACTGGGGGGTTCAGTATTAGAGCTGCACGATCAATCGTTTAAAAATCGCAATCTCAATTTAAACCCCCCCCCCCCCCCCCCATGATCTTAAAACTGCATGTCCTCGATTCTTAGACTCCATTCACACTACCGCGACTTGGTCAGCCTGACAAGTCGCGGTCCATGCAGTGCTACCGGAGCCGTTCTAATAGAAAAAGTGTCCTGTACTACTTCGGGGCGACCTGGAGGTGACTTGCATAGATATTCATTATATGAAGTCCGTGCAAGTCGCGCCAAAGTTGCGGTGCACGCGACTTCACAGGTCGCTCCCGAAGTCGTGCCGCTTCAGTGTGAACCGGCACTTACAGAGCCGTTCTCTGCTCACTCACAGCTGCCAAAAAAAAAGCCTCCAGCAAATGTTTATCAATATTAAGGCTGCTGGATAACTATAAACAATGTTTTACAATGTATCATTTCCTTCTTTTTAGATCAAAGGAATGAACTTCTGTCTGTGAGTCCCGGTGTTCTAAAATTTTCTCGGACCCATGAAAAAAATCGGACCTCGTCACTTCAGGTGGCCCTACGTCATGAAACAGCCGATGGGAGTCTCAAGTGCGCATGCACACAAGACATCCTTAGGATTTCATAACATTTAGTATTTCTATAATACAAAATAAGAAATACTAAGGCCCCGTTCACACAGGGGCGATCCGACTTGGGGGGGGGGCGACCTCCGAGGTCGCGGTGCGAGCAGCGCGCCGCGAGCTCGGAGCGGCCGGCACGGACTTCATAACATTGAAGTCTATGACGGTCGCTCCTGGTCGCCCCAAAGAAGCTCCGGATCCTTTTTCTAAGTCGGAGCGACTTGTGTCGCTCCTATTAGAACGGGTCCGCAGCTTCCCTATGGAAGGCGACCTGTGAGGCGACCAGGTCGCCCCAGTGTAAACGAGGACTTAATGTAATGAAATCCTAAGGATAAATAATACGATAATTACTAAAGATAATAAAACAGAAGGAGTCGCTTAAGCCCTGCATTTATTACACGGCCGCACCTCTGTCCCGCCTCCTCTATTCAGCTCTGCAGATGACGCGGCGGTGTCTTCCGTCCCACCTCAGCCCCGCCTCCTCTCAGTCAGCTTTCCGCTGTCTGTTATAATTTTGCCAAACCTCGAAAAATGTCTTCTGCGCATGCGCACGGACGACTCCCATCAGCTGTTTTGTGATGCTCTGTCCCCGGAAGTGACGAGGTCCCATTTTTTTTTTTTTTTTTTTTTTTTTTTTTCACGGGTCCGACAAAATTTTACAACACCGGTTCACATTTGTGCGACGCAGGAACGCTGCAAATATACAGCGTGTTCCTGCATCGCATCCGCACCCCTGGCAGTTCACACTGCCATATGCGATACGCTGGGGGTGTCAATTAAAAATTAATGACACCCCCAGTAGAGCTGCACGATTAATCGTATGAAAATCGCGATCTCGATTCACCCCCCCTGACGAGCTAAACCTGACATATTCTCGATTCTTTGCATAGCTGAGGGAGCAGAGAAAACAGCTGTGGAAAACTCCCAGTAACTATAAACAAAATGATTACATTGTATCTTTCCTCCCGCAAACGCCTATCAGCATTAAGTCTCCCAGTAACTATAAACAAAAATGATTACATTGTATCTTTTCCTTCCCTCTGCCAGGGAGAAAGGAAGTTTAACCTCTTAAAGACTGGATCTTTTTCTGACATTTGTTGCTTGCAAGTTAAAATAATTTTTTTTGCTAGAAAAGTACTTAGAACCTCCAAACATTTTATATATATTTTTTTAGCAGAGACCCTACAGAATAAAATGGCGATTGTTGTAATATTTTATGTCACACTGTATTTGCGCAGCAGTCTTTCAAACGCAATTAATAAACTTTAATGAATAAAAAAAAAACGTAACAGTAAAGTTATCCCAATTTTTTTTTGTTACACAGAGAATCGTGAGAGAATCGTGATCTTTATTCCAAGCTAAAAAATTGTGATTCTCATTTTGGCCAGAATCGTGCAGCTCTAACCCCCAGATCAGATCGCATATCGCAGTGCAATCTGTAAGTTCGCACAGGATCGGATCGCACTAGTGTGAACCACCATGCGATCCAATTCTGCTGCGGAGCGAAAAAAAAGGGTCCTGTGCGTGTTTCAGTGCAATTGCGGTGCAAATTCAGCCATACAAACTGTATGGCTGAATTTGCACCGCACAGACATTGCATGTAATTTTAGGAGCAGTGCGCTGCAATGCAGGGGGCCGGCGGCCGCGATCGCTCCCCATTGACATAGAAAATACGGTCAGCTGTTGTAAACACAGCCGGCCGTTCTCTCTGAAATGATCAGAGTGCCTGTGATTCTTCTATATAGGATCACAGGTCTCTATGGTCATTTCACAAGCCCCTCCCCCCACAGTTAGAAAACACTGCCCTAGGCTCACACTTAACCCCTTGATCACCCCTATGTTAACCCCTTCCCTGCCAGTGTCATTATTACAGTAACAGTGCATAATTTTTAGCACTGATTACTGTAGAAATGTCACTGGTCCCCCCAAAAGTGTCAAAAATGTCAGTCAGGGGTCCGATCTGTCCGCCGCAATGTCGCAGTTCCGCTAAAAAAACGCAGATCGCCGCCATTACTAGTAAAAAAAAAAAAAAAACATCTTCCCCTAGTTTGTAGACGCGAAAACTTTTGCGCAAACCAATCAATTTATGCTTATTTTTTTTTTTACCAAAAATATGTAGCAGAATACAAATTGGCCTTGAAGGATGAAAATTTTTGATTTTTAATTTTTTGGAATGTTGTATAGAAGAATGTGAATTTTTTTTCAGAAATGTCGCTCTTTTTTTGTTCATAACACAAAAAATAAAAATCGCGTACGTGATCAAATACCACCAAAAAAAAGCTATATTTATGGGGAAAAAACCCATCAGTTTAATTTGGGTACAGTGTCGCAAGACAGCGCAGTTTTTTGTTAAAGTAATGCAGTGGCGAATCGCAAAAATGGCCCGGTCATTAATGGGGCAAACCCTGCGCTCCGAACAGTGGAAGTGACATATCGTGATCATGTTACCCGTGATGACGTCAGACGTACACTGACGAAATGCGTAGGGTGGGATCGGACTACGCCTGTGGGTAGTCCCAATATTTATTTTATTTATTTATTTTTTTGATACACATTTTTCTCCTGTGTTGTTTTTTTTTTTTTTTTCCTGTGAGATCTACAATCAACTGCCAGCCTGGGCGACGGGCTGGATAATCTAAATCCAGTGGTCACCCCAGTCTGGCCAGCTATCGCGTGCAGACTTCAGTTTAACGCTAGGTCGGCCGTGACATAGCCCCACTGGACGGGGCTGGCCTGTGAGTAAATGCCTCGCGAGGTCACATACGACCGTGTCTTGGCCCGAGTCACAGCATTCGTCCTGGCCGACAGCCCCCTATTTCGATGGAGAGGAGGTTCTGTCTGGAGCGGTACCTGCCTGCTTCCTGGTATGATAAATAACTGTCCCCCCCTCCCCCTCCCCCCTCTCCCCCTGGAGGATTTTGGGGTGGGATGGTCGGACCCCCAGGTTCCCCTCCATCTGTCCCTCCATCCTAACCTCCCCCATCCACTTAATGCTGGGGCTGTGTGGGTGGTCTGGTCCACTTCCTGGCGGTGGGGGCGCGATGGGGCCCTATGCTGGCGATTGCGATCAGCTGTGCCGGGGGGGATGGGGGTTGAACCTGGTCGGGGCTCCCCCCCCCCCCCCCAGTCCTGCCTGGGCCTGTCCCTGCCTTGAGGCCTAGGGATCCCTCCTGGGAGCCTTGTTTGGCTGCCATTTTCTTGTAGCCTGTGTGCTCAAAGCACGGTGGCCATGTTTGTGTAGTCCGTTGCCATTTTGCGGTGGTTTGCCATTGAAAATAGCGGCGGCCAGGACAGTGGAGCCCTATGGGTGGCGATTTCAGTGGTGGGAGCCCCTCCTCATTCCCTGGTGCTGATTGCTAGATCTTATCACTTCCTGATCACCGCACATAGAGTGCAGATTGTCCTGGTGGCTGCAGGTGCCTGTTTCTGCTGGGTGCTGAGTGTGGTCCTCTCCTTCTCTGCTGAGGATCGCTTTGTGCCTGGTGACCAGGTGGTGCTGCCAGCGTGGTGGGAGTTGTCCCTTTGCAGTGTTGCACTTTTTGTGGGGTTTTCCTGGTGACCTTAGTCTTTGGAGCACATCTCCCCGCACCTGACCCCCTATCCGAGGCTGTGGGGCCCTCCGGGTCCCAACCATCCATTGATTCACTGTTGGCGGTCTTTAAGTCCTTTGTGTCCCGGGCGGAGTTGGCTTTCGGGCAACGGGCTAGCGAAAAGCGCCCCCCATTCCCGCCTTCTCCGGTCTCATCAGATCCTGAATCTCTGATTTGGCCGCCGCAGACACGTGTCACCCTGTTGGATCTGCGACCGCGCCCGGAATACTCAGTGAGGACGATTCCTCCACATCTGCAACCGTGCACAAAAAGGCGCTGGAGGAAGCACTGATTGATTGTATCTGTGTGTGAGACCTTTAAAAAAGGGGGAAGCCGCTTTGACGGAGGCGCAGATTCCCTTTGGCACTCACAAGTCATCCAGATTGGTAAGATGTTTCCTTTCCCCGTCTATTTTGACAGAATTGTCGCCAAAGAGTGGGAACCACCAAAGCCTTCCCTTGGGGTCCCTTAGCGATTTACTAGGTGATACCCATATGAGGAGTCCCTTATTAAGAAGTGGACCGGTGGTGGACTCTCCATTTTCCAGATTGAACAAGGCAACAATGATTCCGGTTAAAGAGTCCCCGGCCTTTAAGGGGCTGACAGGAAGGCAGAAGCTGTGGCCCACAATACATACACCCTGGCTGGTTCGGCACCAAGGCCTGTATTCACCGTTGCCCTGGTGTCGCAAACTCTGACTGAGTGGGCTAAGCTTTTACGCTGTGACCTGGAGGGAGAACAGCTCCCCCCGCATTTGCTAAGCTGGCGGACCAGCTGGTCCAGGGGCTGCAGTTTATTTGGGATGCTTCTTTGGATGCGGCTCCCCTAGTGGCTCGGCTCTCTGTTTTGGCAGTGGTCCTTCAGTGTGTCTTTTGGCTCAAATGCTGGTCTGCGGACCAGACTTCTAAAAAGGCCTTGACTGCTCTCCCCTTTTAAGGAGATCGCCTGTTTGGAGCTACCCTGGATGACATCATTAAAGGTCTCACAGGGGGTAAGAGTACCTTTCCTCCGCAGGCTACTAAGGGCAAGGACCCTTATTGTAGACGTGGGCCCTCCTTCTCGGCTCATAAGATTTTTTGTCCCTAAGGGTCGATGGATAAGGGCCCGAGCCTTTCAGGGCCTCCTCTGCAGGACCCAAACGAACCTTGTCTGGCAGGCAGAGAGCGGGCTTCTCCAGACCCGCGGGCAAGGCTCCTTCAGCATGAAGGCGCGCCCTCACCCGTATCGGGTCCAAGGCTTCAAGATCGGGCTTCGCTCTTGTCCCCCCCCCCCCCCCCCCATCCCGGCAAGGTTCTTTCCTTCCAACTTGCACCTGTCCCTGGACTGCCTAGAGGGTCTGTTTGGGGCTATACAAGACCAGTTACTTCAAGGGGTGATCGTCCCGGTTCTGACCTTGGAACGTTTTCAGGGTTTTTACTCGAACCTGTTTACAGTCACCAGGAAAGAAGACAAGGTGTGTCCAATCCTGGACCTCAAGACGCTGAACTGCTTTGTGCGGGTGCAGAAGTTCAGAGTTGAGTCCATTTGTGGTGGTGGCATCCCTGCATCAGGGGGATTTTCTTGCCTTTAGCTACATCAATGAAGCTTACCTTCACATTCCAATATGTGCCGGTCACCAGCGCTTCCTTTGCTTTGCTGTGGGAGAGGAGCATTATAAGTTTGTGGCGTTAACCTTTGGTCTCGCCTCTGCGGGTCTTCTCAAAAGTGTTAGCCCCGGTGCTGGCAATGTTACGCCAACAGGGGATCGCGGTACTGGGCTACTTGGGACGACCTCCTTCTGTGAGCGAAGTCTCCTACTGCTCTGGTGGAAAACCGGGAAATCACCATACGAACTCTGAGGAAGTTCGGCAGGATTCTGAATTTTAAGAAGTCTGCTCTGGTTCTGTCCACAAAGCTGAACTCTCTGGGTCTGACTCTGGACTCTGCCTTGGACAGAGTGCTCCTTCCTCTAGACAAACTCCAGAAATTGCTGGCTGCAATTCATCTCCTGCTGTCCAGCAGATGGTCATCTCTCTGGACTTGCATGCAGGTGTCTACCTTCAAGGCAGTTCCGTTTGCACAGTTCCATACGAGGTCCCTGCAAGGGGAGATTCTGGCCAAAAGGGAAAAGACTCTGCAGTCTCTGGACAATCCAATCCAGGTGAGCCTGGGAACGAGTGAGTCCCTGATATGGTGGCTTTGTTCTCCATCGGGGTAAATCCTTCCTCCCCTTGTATTGGACAGTGGTCACCACGGATGCCAGCCTGTACAGCTAGGGAGGTGTTCTCGGCAAAAATTCTGCTCAGGGGTTTTGGACACTGGAAGAGTTCAGACTACCGATCAATGTCTTGGAACTGCGAGTGATCAGACTATGCCTGGACCATTGGATGGATCGTCTTCAGGGATGTCCAATGCGCATTCAATTGGACAATGCCACGGCCGTGGCTTATGTCAATCAACGGGGGGGGGCACAAGAAGTATCCTGGCGGATCGCGCTGGAGGTAGCCTGCATTCTGAGGTGGGCAGAATGGTTTGTTCCAGTCCTCTCCGCCGTACACCTTCCCGGGGTGGAAAACTGGCAGGCAGATTACCTGAGTCGGCATGTGCCTCCCAAAGTCCACGTTCTTTTTGGCATGATGGTTTGGTCTCTCCAACCATACATTTTCCAAAAAATCTTTACCTCAGTCGGCAGGCGTTGGTCCAAGGGGAGTGTTCCCTTCATCCAAATGTGTTTTCACCAGTTGTCTCCAGTGGGGCATCCCCAAGGTGAATCTGTTGGTGTGTCGGCTCAACAGAAAGGTGCCGAGGTTTGTGGTCTGGTCACGGAATCCTCTGGCGGACGCCACAGACAAGTTGGTGGCCCCGTGAGGTCAGTATCGTCCGATTTACGCCTTCTCTCCTCTCCAGCTTCTGCCAAGACTTACGCAGTTTTGAGGCAGAAGGGATTCTGGTCATCTTAGTGGCTCCAGACTGGCCTTGCTGGGCTTGGTACGCTGATCTGGGGTGGCTGATCGCTGACCTTCCTTGGAAGCTTCCTCTCACAGAGGATCTGCTGTCCCAAAGGCCGAAGAGATTCAATTAATTTTCAGGGATTTCCTCTAACTTCTTGTTTGGCAATGGGGCAGAAAGTAAAGCTAAATCTTCACAATGGGACACATATGGTGAGAAAAAAAAACATGACTTTGGTATAAACCCTTTTTCTGCTCTATGTAAAATGTGGGGGGGCAGAAGAACGCATGAGCGCAAATGGAAGCACATGCAAAACGCGGCTTTAGGCGCATTCTTAAGGACCAAAAATCTGTATTTTTTTGCTAGAAAATTACTTGGAACCCCCAAATATATATATATTTTTTTTTTTTGCAAAGACTGGAGAATAAAATGGCGGTCGTTGCAATATTTGTCACGCGGTACTTGCGCAGCGGTCTTTCAAACGCAATTTTTTTGGGGGGAAAAAATACATTTCACTGCATTTAAAAAACTAGAGAGTAAAGTTGGCCCAATTTTTTTGTATATTGTGAAAGATGTCACGCCAAGTACATAGATACTAACATGTTATGGTTTAAATACTGTCACTTTTTTTTTTTTAAATCTGCGCCGTTAGCCACCGAGTAACCTAGAAGTGACGTCGCTTCCAGGTTACTACATTGGAGACCCAAAAAAAGGTAAACCTGGCTTGGTTTGGGACTCCAACCAGCCGGCGGACATGCCGGCTGGTTGCTCAGGTCTCCCGTCCCACCAGCAGAGCCACGGGAGGGGGGGAGAAGTCCCCTCCCGCTCACTGGGATAACGACTGAGCGGCTGCTAACTCCTGAAAGCTGACTGCCGGCTCGAAAAAACGGTTCCAGAGTGATGCCTGCAGCTGCAGATCATCCCGCTACAACCGCTTCTCTGGTAGTGGTTAGGCTGCGCTGTACTCCACTGGAGCAAAGGCATCCAGGGGAGAAAAAACCCATTTCGTTTTGGATAGAGTGGAGAGGGATTAGAACCCCTGTCGGTCTTTATTGCTGTCTGTGTCCCCCGTTCGGAAGACTCACCCTCTCTATTTGTCCGGTTTAACTTCCTTATTGAAACTTGCTTTTCTGGGGACAACCCAAAATTTGGGCTTTTCTTTTACATTCAGAGGGGAAATCTTTCAATGGGGGACACTAGGGGGGGGGGGGGGGTCCCAAGGAATTCCCTTGACTTTGAGATTTTTTTCTGACTTCCTGTTTGGCTATGGGACAGGAAGTGAAGGGAAATCTCCACAATGGGACACAGATGGTAAAATAAAAGGACCGGGGTTACAACCCTCCTTCACTCTATCCAAAATGGGGAAAAAAGTTTTAGTCTATAGTTCTACATTAGGATCTTAGAAGGATGAAATCCCCGCTGAGGTTTTGTATTCTTGCAGCAGCATTTGCTGGTGGTCAGAATACCGTAGGCCCTGTCAAGCGGTGACTTCAGTTGGCTGCAGATATTGTGCAGCCGAATATTATCCGTCCACTTCCAATTTTCATATGGAAGGATGGGGGGGTTGGGCGGAGGACATAAAGCACAAGTTCCGCTATAAAAATCACACAGATTTCTAGGAGAGGGATAAATATACAGACAGTCTGCTAATCCTGGAGAAGGACTCAGACGTAACACAGGCCGGCTCTCCGCAGAATGTCTTACATCATTGGACCGCTCCTGCCTCTGTAACCTCTCACTATTATACTGGTTTATATTGGTTTCTGATGGACACTAAAAAGTTAGTGAATGTAAAACCTTAAACCTTTTTTTTTGGGGTGGGGGGGGGGGGCAGTAGGGAATGCTTAAAAAGCATGTTAGGTTTTTGAGGGTTAGAAATTGAGGGGGTTCCCACCATCCCTGTGCTGAGTTCCCAGGTCTATACACCCGCGGTGCCCATTATGAGGGGTTCCCACCATCCCTGTGCTGGGTTCCCAGGTCTATACACCCGCGGTGCCCATTATGAGAGGTTCCCACCATCTCTGTGCTGGGTTCCCAGGTCTATACACCCGCGGTGCCCATTATGAGAGGTTCCCACCATCTCTGTGCTGAGTTCCCAGGTCTATACACCCGCGGTGCCCATTATGAGGGGTTCCCACCATCCCTGTGCTGAGTTCCCAGGTCTATACACCCGCGGTGCCCATTATGAGGGGTTCCCACCATCCCTGTGCTGAGTTCCTGGGTCTGTACACCCGCTGTGCCCATTATGAGGGGTTTCCACCATCCCTGTGCTGAGTTCCTGGGTCTGTACACCCGCTGTGCCCATTATGAGGGGTTTCCACCATCCCTGTGCTGAGTTCCTGGGTCTGTACACCCGCTGTGCCCATTATGAGGGGTTCCCACCATCCCTGTGCTGAGTTCCTGGGTCTGTACCCCTGCTGTGCCCATTATGAGGGGTTCCCACCATCCCTGTGCTGAGTTCCCGGGTCTGTACACCTGCTGTGCCCATTATGAGGGGTTCCCACCATCCCTGTGCTGAGTTCCTGGGTCTGTACCCCTGCTGTGCCCACTATGAGGGGTTCCCACCATCCCTGTGCTGAGTTCCTGGGTCTGTACCCCTGCTGTGCCCATTATGAGGGGTTCCCACCATCCCTGTGCTGGGTTCCGGGTCTGTACACCTGCTGTGCCCATTATGAGGGGTTCTCTCCATCCCTGTGCTGAGTTCCCGGGTCTGTACCCCTGCTGTGCCCATTATGAGGGGTTCCCATCAACCCTGTGCTGGGTTCCCGGGTCTGTACACCCGCTGTGCCCACTGAATCCAGAGCCATGTGGATGTCCGGATAGGATTACTCAATAACTGCCCTTGTTGCTTATTTGCAGATTCTATCTGCTGCTATATTTACTCTCCAGGTGATTATCAATGGGTGTAGACTGGTTATGAATCATGTCCCAGGCACAGCCAGACCTCGCCGTCCTCCCTTCCCATCATGCACTGCTCTCTGGAGCCGGAGCAGAGCGGTCACTTTCAATTACAGCCGGTATTAGAAATGGGCCTTACCGGTCACAGGAAACATGGAAGACTGAGCCAAGAATGTCCCCCTCCTCCACCGGGATATAATTCTACACAGGAAATCAGAGATCAGAGTGTGGGTCCAACCCTGAGCCTATCGGGGGGGGGGGTCTGGTACATTTATGTAAAGTTTATAATAATTTGCTATCCCTGGTGGTAAAAAAAGGACATCCATTTTATTAAGGGTACAGCGTCGCACGACCGCGCAATTTTCAATTAAAGTAATGCAGTGCCGAATTGCAAAATATGGCCTGGTCATTAAGGGGGCAAATCCTTCCGGTCCAGAAGTGGTTAAAGCAGGGGGGGGTCTCAAAACTTGCGGCCCTCCAGCTGTTTCAGAACTACAATTCCCATGAGGCCATTGCAAGGCTGACAGTTACAAGCATGACTCCCATAGCCAGAGGCATGATGGGACTTGTAGTTCTGCAACAGCCAGAGGGCCGCCAGTCTGAGACCTTCTGCTTTAAAAAAAAAAAAAAGGCGAGGGGCCCCCTTAAACAACCCTACCAAAATAATCTCTCCTCGGCCTGTAGTAGGCGGCGGATGAAATACGAGTTTGTATAAGCTTCTGCCTTGCAGGTTTATTTATTTTATGATGGATTAGTCGGGAATGCTTTTGGGCTTTTTTTAGAAGCCGCTGGCGGAGTGGTTGGGTGAGGGGGGGCGGGGCCGGGACCTCCTGGTTGTCGTAGAATGACGCCTGCTTTGTGTCAGTCCTCCTGTCGGCGGGCACTGAACCCTCGCTGGGTGACGTAGATTGGGGATGGAGGTCCTGTGAAATGTCCCGGCCGGGTGATGAGAAAACGGTAAGGGCGGGGCCGGCACAGAACGCGCCCACCGACACCCGGAACGTTCCGCAGATCTTTAACTCATTCATTGTCTAGAGTGTTAAAGAAGAACTCTGTAAAAATTGTTACATTGTAACTTTCTCAAAAGATGTATTGGTTTTTATATAAGTACTGTATATGTAGTTGTGGAGTCAGCTGACGCTGATCATCTCTAAGTGTAAAGGAAGGGAATTCATTTTCCTCCACAAACTCCCAATAATTTGTAGTAAGAGGGGGAATTATTTCTTTAGGGTTCCTCTGATGTGGGGGGGGGGGGGTCCCCTGTATGCCCTATCTGTGTATTATATCTCCTGTACAATATCCCATCCTTCTCGTCTCCCTTATCTTCCATCCCTGTATGTAGAGGATTCTGGGCTCTGCCAAATATCAGTAGATTGGAATTGATGCAGGAAATGAGCTGTTTGGTAATCAGATTGTGTCTGTAATTGGATGTTATGTGTGTAGCACAAGTCACGTCTACCTCTCCAATACAGATCTGTGTATGTGCCAATACCCCCCCCCCCCATCTCTTTCCTTTACTCCCTTATTTCCCTTCTCTCAATCCCCCCCCCCCCCCCCATCCATCCATTTCATTTTATTTTTCTCTCTCTGCGCATGTTCTCTCTGCGCTTGCTCTCTCTGCGCTTGCTCTCTCTGCGCTTGCTCTCTCTGCGCTTGCTCTCTCTGCGCTTGCTCTCTCTGCGCTTGCTCTCTCTGCGCTTGCTCTCGCGCTCTCTCTCTCTCGCGCTCGCTTGCTCTCGCGCTCTCTCTCTCTCGCGCTCTCTCTCTCTCGCGCTCTCTCTCTCTCGCGCTCTCTCTCTCTCGCGCTCTCTCTCTCTCGCGCTCTCTCTCTCTCGCGCTCTCTCTCTCTCGCGCTCTCTCTCTCTCGCGCTCTCTCTCTCTCGCGCTCTCTCTCTCTCGCGCTCTCTCTCTCTCGCGCTCTCTCTCTCTCGCGCTCTCTCTCTCTCGCGCTCTCTCTCTCTCGCGCTCTCTCTCTCTCGCGCTCTCTCTCTCTCGCGCTCTCTCTCTCTCGCGCTCTCTCTCTCTCGCGCTCTCTCTCTCTCGCGCTCTCTCTCTCTCGCGCTCTCTCTCTCTCGCGCTCTCTCTCTCTCGCGCTCTCTCTCTCGCGCGCTCTCTCTCTCGCGCGCTCTCTCTCTCGCGCGCTCTCTCTCTCGCGCGCTCTCTCTCTCGCGCGCTCTCTCTCTCGCGCGCTCTCTCTCTCGCGCGCTCTCTCTCTCGCGCGCTCTCTCTCTCGCGCGCTCTCTCTCTCGCGCGCTCTCTCTCTCGCGCGCTCTCTCTCTCGCGCGCTCTCTCTCTCGCGCGCTCTCGCTCTCGCGCGCTCTCGCGCGCTCTCGCTCTCGCTCTCGCGCGCTCTCGCTCTCGCTCTCGCGCGCTCTCGCTCTCGCGCTCTCGCTCTCTCTCTCTCTCGCGCGCTCTCGCTCTCTCTCTCTCTCGCGCGCTCTCGCTCTCTCTCTCTTTCATAGTTGGGTTGAAAAAAGACATCAGTCCATCCAGTTCCAGCCTATGATGTGTGTGTTTGCTGTTAATAGTACTTTGTATACCCCTTTATGTTGTGGTCTTTTAAGGTGCCCATCAATGCTCCCCGCTGATACCACTGCTTGTGGAAGCGAATTCCACATCCTTACCGCTCTGACAGTAAAGAACCATTTACACAGTTTAAGGTTAAACCGCCTTTCCTCTAGTTTTAGTGAGTGGCCACGTGTCTTATTGTATTCCCTTTCTCTGAATAGTTTGTTCCATATGCTAGGGTCACCAGTACAGTATTTGTACATTGATATCATATCCCCCCTCAATCGTATCTTCTCCAGAGAGAATAGGTTCAGTGCTTGTGCTTCGCTTTCTCGCTTGCGCTCTCACGCTTTCTCGCTTTTGCTTGCGCGCTTTCGCGTTTTGCTTTCATCCAGGGGTGGACTGACCAAGCAGTCCCTTAGTGGGAGTAATTCCCCCCCATCCACATCCAATGTGTTTTTTTTTCCTCCACTTTTCTTTCCTTCCCCTTCTTCTCTTATGTGCCCCACACCTCTCGCTTCCCCCCCCCCATTCTTTGTCCATTTACTCCTATTTTCCCCTATCTCTATCCCCCCCCCCATTCTTTGTCAATTTACTCCTATTTTCCCCTATCTC
Organism: Pelophylax lessonae; assembly: GCF_965119305.1. Lineage (NCBI taxonomy): Eukaryota > Metazoa > Chordata > Amphibia > Anura > Ranidae > Pelophylax > Pelophylax lessonae. Next base: position 321,857,272 of record NC_138773.1, read on the forward strand.
TATCCCCCCCCCCCCATTCTTTGTCCATTTCTTCCTATTTTCCCCTATCTCTATCCCCCCCCCCATTCTTTGTCCATTTCTTCCTATTTTCCCCTATCTCTATCCCCCCCCCCCCATTCTTTGTCAATTTACTCCTATTTTCCCCTATCTCTAACCCCCCCCCCATTCTTTGTCAATTTACTCCTATTTTCCCCTATCTCTAACCTCCCCCCCCCCCCCCATTCTTTGTCCATTTCCTCCTATTTTCCCCTATCTCTAACCCCCCCCCCCATTCTTTGTCCATTTACTCCTATTTTCCCCTATCTCTAACCTCCCCCCCCCCCCCCCCATTCTTTGTCCATTTCCTCCTATTTTCCCCTATCTCTAACCCCCCCCCCCCCCCATTCTTTGTCCATTTACTCCTATTTTCCCCTATCTCTAACCTCCCCCCCCCCCCCATTCTTTGTCCATTTACTCCTATTTTCCCCTATCTCTAACCCCCCCCCCCCCCCCCCCATTCTCACAACATGGGATATATTGTTGGGAAGATGACCATACACTATAGGATCTCCTTTAGATCTCCCGTCCTTTATGAGATGTAAGGTTCCGCTTGATTTGATGCAAATGCAATTATTATTATTATACAGGATTTATATAGCGCCAACAGTTTGCGCAGCGCTTTACAGTGAAGAATTATTTAGGATTTTTTTGTTCTCCTATTACATAGATTTGGTAAGTCTAAAGTAGATTGTACAATCAGATTGTATAGTGATCTGTCAGTTTATGGGATCTATAAACTTGAGGTCTCTCACGTTACTTTCTCTGTCACAACCCCCAGCTACGCACGCCAGGAAGCCGAATTGTTTATAATTCCATTCATTTGTATGTGTAGAAAGTCATTTTTCTCTGCAGCCATGTGGCGGGGTGCCAGGTGCGGGTGAAGCTCGCAGAGGGCTGCGTCTGCCCAGCCTGGCTCCAGTATATGAATGAGAGCGGCTCCTGGAGGGGGGTAAGATCTGACACCCGTCTGCGGCATTTCACCGCGGAGCGTGACAATTCTCCACCGACCTCAGAAGACATTTCTGCCTTCTCACTCTGGAATGGCAAAATAATTTCAAACCTTCGAATCTCGTGTTATACTGCTCGGGGCAAAGTGAGTCGTTTCTGTATAATGGGACTTTTTGGGAAGGAAAGGGCACGGGGTGTTCATCATCATCATCATCATCCTCATCATCATCGTCATCTGAGGCTGCTGAGAAAATTGCAACTTAATAACAGAAGTTTTAATGATTCTTCTGATGGGGGAACTACAATTCCCAGCCTAGACTGAAGAGTTCCTGGCTGATGAGGCATTCTGTGAATTGTAGTTCTCCCACAGCTGGACACTGGAACTCTCTGGTTCTGATCTGCTCGGCCACAGAGCTGACGTTTTTTCTCTCAGCAGTCCCTGGATGGTGGTGAACATTTTCTAGCTGTGATTGGGGAAGTTCTGCCTTCGTTCCGGTTTCCTATTCTGCTTCTCTGTAAGGTCTGACCTTCCTTTGTGGCTTTGCTGCACTCTGGGAAAGACTAATTCTTAATAAAATATTCTCTGTGGTTTTAGGGATGTAGTTATTAGTCGTCTTCTTGATCTAACTTCCCTTTTTTTTTTTTTTTTCCCTTTTTGGTTCGGGCACTAAGATCATTTAGATACATTCATAGAAACATAATTGTGGTAGTGTGACGGCTAAAAAGACCAAATCTTCTGTCGATTTACTTTTAATTCGATTTTTTTTTTTTTTTTTTACTGTATTTATATTTTATTTTTTTAATATAAAGTGTAGAGGTGCACCGAATGGAAATGGAAAATGCAGGATGCACATGACCAAAACTAAAAATTAACAGTGGGGAAAAAAAAATGGATAGATATCAGATTAGATTAATATATGATGTGTGTGTGTGTGTGTGTGTGTGTGTGTGTGTGTATGTATATATGTGTATATGTGTGTATATATATATATATATATATAATATGTATGTGTGTGTATATATGTATGTGTGTGTATATATGTATGTGTTAGGGCTGCAACGACTCGTCGACTTAGTTGACGTGCGTGAAAGGCGTCGATGCCGGCCGGGCCGCTGCACTGATTGGGGCCGCTGCACTGCCCCGCCCCCGCTGCGCTCCAGTCCAGAGTCAGAGACTGTGAGCGGCTTACGTCCCGGGGCGGCTGCGCCTGCGCATCAACTGAGCTGACTCTCTGTGGCTGCAGACTGTGGCTGCAACACCGATGATCCCTCCCACTGTCCCACACAGACGAGATGTCACGTGCCACTCCAGCAGCATCATGTGATCGCAGGTGAGCCTGAGGGGTCTACACTGGGAGGGGGGCTTACTGAGGGGTCTGTACTAGGTGGGAGGGCTTACTGAGGGGTCTGTACTGGGAGGGGGGCTTACTGAGGGGTCTGTACTGGGAGGGGGGCTTACTGAGGGGTCTGTACTGGGAGGGGGGCTTACTGAGGGGTCTGTACTAGGTGGGAGGGCTTACTGTGAGGTCTGTACTGGGAGGGGGGCTTACTGAGGGGTCTGTACTGGGAGGGGGGCTTACTGAGGGGTCTGTACTGGGAGGGGGGCTTACTGAGGGGTCTGTACTAGGTGGGAGGGCTTACTGTGAGGTCTGTACTGAGAGGGGGGGCTTACTGAGGGGTCTGTACTGGGAGGGGGGGCTTACTGAGGGGTCTGTACTGGGGGGGGGGCTTACTGAGGGGTCTGTACTGGGATGGGGGTCTTACTGAGGGGTCTGTACTGGGAGGGGGGTCTTACTGAGGGGTCTGTACTGGGAGGGGGTCTTACTGAGGGGTCTGTACTGGGAGGGGGGCTTACTGAGAGGGGTCTGTACTGGGAGGGGGGGGGCTTACTGAGAGGGGTCTGTACTGGGGGGGGGGGCTTACTGAGGGGTCTGTACTGGGAGGGGACTTACTGAGGGGTCTGTACTGGGAGGGGGGTCTTACTGAGGGGTCTGTACTGGGAGGGGGGCTTACTGAGAGGGGTCTGTACTGGGAGGGGGGGGCTTACTGAGAGGGGTCTGTACTGGGAGGGGACTTACTGAGGGGTCTGTTCTGGGAGGGGGGGGGGCTTACTGAGGGGTCTGTACTGGGGGGGGGGGCTTACTGAGGGGTCTGTACTTTTTGTTATTCAAAGGATTAATTAGCTAATCAAAAAAAGAACACTCAATTAAGGCTTCTTTCACACGGCCGCCCTGCATTTCTTCTCTGCTGCGGGACTTTTTTTAATTTTTTTTTTTCACGGAGCGGATGACATTTGTGTCATCCGCTCCGTAAGTCCGCATATCATCCCATCCGTTTGCGGATGATATGCGGACATAATGTAAGTCTATGGGCATTGCGGATGTCAGCGGATGACACCACTGACATCCGATTTTCCTTCCTTTCCGTTTTTTGAACGGATGAAAAAATAGGGTTCTGTTCCAAAAAACAGAACAGAACTGAAAGGAGGAAAATCGGATGTCAGCGGATGGTATTCCGCTGACATCCGCAATGCCATTGACCTGCATTATGTCCGCAAATTATCCGCAAAAAAATAGGATGATTTGTGGACAAGCGGAGCGCCCGTGTGAAAGGGCCCTAAGGAAAAAAAATAAAATAAAAACGTTAGATTAGTCGACGGACAAAATAATAGTTAGTTGCAGCCCTAATATATATACAGTGGGTACGGAAAGTATTCAGACCCCCTTAAATTTTTCACTCTTTGTTATATTGCAGCCATTTGCTAAAATCATTTAAGTTCATTCTTCTTCCTCATGAATGTACACATAGCACCCCATACTGACAGAAAAACACAGAATTGTTGACATTGTTGCAGATTTATTAAAAAAGAAAAACTGAAATATCACATGGTCCTAAGTATTCAGACCCTTTGCTGTGACACTCATATATTTAACTCCGGTGCTTTCCATTTCTTCTGATCACCCTTGAGATGGTTCTACACCTTCATTTGAGTCCAGCTGTGTTTGATTATACTGATTGGACTTGATTAGGAAAGCCACACACCTGTCTATATAAGACCTTCCAGACCACAATGCATGTCAGAGCAAATGAGAATCATGAGGTCAAAGGAACTGCCTGAAGAGCTCAGAGACAGAATTGTGGCAAGGCACAGATCTGGCCAAGGTTACAAAAAGATTTCTGCTGCACTTAAGGTTCCTAAGAGCACAGTGGCCTCCATAATCCTCAAATGGAAGACGTTTGGGACGACCAGAACCCTTCCTAGAGCTGGCCGTCCGGCCAAACTGAGCTATCGGGGAGAAGAGCCTTGGTGAGAGAGGTAAAGAAGAACCCAAAGATCACTGTGGCTGAGCTCCAGAGATGCAGTCAGGAGATGGGAGAAAGTTGTAGAAAGTCAACCATCACTGCAGCCCTCCACCAGTCGGGGCTTTATGGCAGAGTGGCCCGACGGAAGCCTCTCCTCAGTGTAAGACACATGAAAGCCCGCATGGAGTTTGCTAAAAAAACACCTGAAGGACTCCAAGATGGTGAGAAATAAGATTCTCTGGTCTGATGAGACCAAAATAGAACTTTTTGGCCTTAATTCTAAGCGGTATGTGTGGAGAAAACCAGGCTCTGCTCATCACCTGTCCAATACAGTCCCAACAGTGAAGCATGGTGGTGGCAGCATCATGCTGTGGGGGTGTTTTTCAGCTGCAGGGACAGGACGACTGGTTGCAATCGAGGGAAAGATGAATGCGGCCAAGTACAGGGATATCCTGGACAAAAACCTTCTCCAGAGTGCTCTGGACCTCAGACTGGGCCGAAGGTTTACCTTCCAACAAGACAATGACCCTAAGCACACAGCTAAAATAACGAAGGAGTGGCTTCACAACAACTCCGTGACTGTTCTTGAATGGCCCAGCCAGAGCCCTGACTTAAACCCAATTGAGCATCTCTGGAGAGACCTAAAAATGGCTGTCCACCAACGTTTACCATCCAGCCTGACAGAACTGGAGAGGATCTGCAAGGAGGAATGGCAGAGGATCCCCAAATCCAGGTGCGAAAGACTTGTTGCATCTTTCCCAAAAAGACTCCTGGCTGTATTAGATCAAAAGGGGGCTTCTACTAAATACTGAGCAAAGGGTCTGAATACTTAGGACCATGTGATATTTCAGTTTTTCTTTTTTAATAAATCTGCAACAATGTCAACAATTCTGTGTTTTTCTGTCAGTATGGGGTGCTATGTGTACATTCATGAGGAAGAAGAATGAACTTAAATGATTTTAGCAAATGGCTGCAATATAACAAAGAGTGAAAAATTTAAGGGGGTCTGAATACTTTCCGTACCCACTGTATATATAGTATAGTGAGTACACCCCTGACATTCACATCTTTTCATGTGACAACACTGAAGAAATGACACTTTGCTACAATGTAAAGTAGTGAGTGTACAGCTTGTATAACAGTGTAAATTTACTGTCCCCTCAAAATAACTCAACGCAGTGTGTAATGTGTTGTCACATGAAAAGATAGAATAAAATATTTACAAAAAACGGGAGGGGTGTACTCACTTTTGTGACAAAACGTGGGATGCGTTTGCAATGCCATTACTTCTTAATAGCACCCAAATCACGGTACAATTTTGCAGTGATTGTCGCTCAAAAAGGAGCAGGAGCTTCTTTTGGGTGACAAGTGTCAAGCATTGCAATTTGCTACGATTGCAACAAGATTTTGCCATGACATTTGTGGCAAAATTGCACTGCTTTTGGGGTAGTGTAAAGAAGTAATGGCATTGCAAACGCGTTCCGTGTTTTGACACGATTTGGAATTGCGAGCAGAATCGCGGCGATTCAGATCACCTAGTTGTGAATGCAGCGTTAAAAAAAACACACCTTCCTGTTGAAATGCATTGAAACTGCATCAATAACGCACCTGGGTAACGTTTTTTGGGTGTGGATTTGAGTCACATGACCTATGGAAAACGCACCATAAGCGCAGCAAAAAATTGCAGTGCCATTATTGGCACCTTTTTGCCAAAATGGAGACAACTCCATTTTCGGTCGATTGTTTCGGCTGCCAAAATTTCAGTGCTTCTCTAGTACATTGTTCAGGCAGTACAGTGGCTCAGTGGTTAGCGCTTCCGCATAACAGCACTAGGATCATCGATTCACAACTCTACCTGCCTGGAGTTTACATGTTCTCCCTGTGCCTGCGTGGGTTTCCTCCGGGTACTCCGGTTTCCTCCCACACTCCAAAGACCTACTGGTAGGTTCATTGGCTCCTGTGTAAATTGACCCTGGTATGTGTGAATGTGAATTTGGGACCTTAGATTGTAAGCTCCTTGAGGTTAGAGACTTATGTGAATGTTTGTTTGTTTTTTGTTTTTTTTTTATTATACACTGCTTATTCAAGGAACGCTTTTTAATCCGAGTATAGCATCAAGTCATGTAAACTCCGGGGATATTGATCTGGTCAGTTAAGTAGCAGAGGGGATTGTTAATCTGTTTCAGCTGCTTTGGTGTTAATGAAATAACAGGTGCACTAGATGGGCAACAATGAGGCGACGTCTAAAACCTAAATGGTTTTACAGGTGATGACCCCTGACATTTTTTTCCCTACTCATCTTTTCTGACTGTTACTAGTTTTGCATTTGGCTAGGGTCAGTGTCACTACTGGTAGGATGAGGAGATACCTGGACCCTATAGAGGGGGGTCAGTGTCACTACTAGTAGTATGAGGCCATACCTGGACCCTATAGAGGGGGGTCAGTGTCACTACTGGTAGTATGAGGCCATACCTGGACCCTATAGAGGGGGTCAGTGTCATTACTGGTAGCATGAGGAGATACCTGGACCCTATAGAGGGGGTCAGTGTCACTACTGGTAGTATGAGGAGATACCTGGATCCTATAGAGGGGGTCAGTGTCACTACTGGTAGGATGAGGAGATACCTGGATCCTATAGAGGGGGTCAGTGTCACTACTGGTAGTATGAGGCCATACCTGGACCCTATAGAGGGGGTCAGTGTCACTACTGGTAGGATGAGGAGATACCTGGATCCTATAGAGGGGGTCAGTGTCACTACTGGTAGGATGAGGCCATACCTGGACCCTATAGAGGGGGTCAGTGTCATTACTGGTAGCATGAGGAGATACCTGGACCCTATAGAGGGGGTCAGTGTCACTACTGGTAGTATGAGGAGATACCTGGATCCTATAGAGGGGGTCAGTGTCACTACTGGTAGGATGAGGCCATACCTGGACCCTATAGAGGGGGTCAGTGTCACTACTGGTAGTATGAGGAGATACCTGGATCCTATAGAGGGGGTCAGTGTCACTACTAGTAGTATGAGGCCATACCTGGACCCTATAGAGGGGGTCAGTGTCACTACTAGTAGTATGAGGCCATACCTGGACCCTATAGAGGGGGTCAGTGTCACTACTGGTAGGATGAGGAGATACCTGGACCCTATAGAGGGGGTCAGTGTCACTACTGGTAGGATGAGGAGATACCTGGATCCTATAGAGGGGGTCAGTGTCACTACTGGTAGGATGAGGCCATACCTGGACCCTATAGAGGGGGTCAGTGTCATTACTGGTAGCATGAGGAGATACCTGGACCCTATAGAGGGGGTCAGTGTCACTACTGGTAGGATGAGGAGATACCTGGATCCTATAGAGGGGGTCAGTGTCACTACTGGTAGGATGAGGCCATACCTGGACCCTATAGAGGGGGTCAGTGTCATTACTGGTAGCCTGAGGCCATACCTGGACCCTATAGAGCAGGTCAGTGTCACTACTGGTAGCATGAGGCCATACCTGGACCCTATAGAGGGGGTCAGTGTCATTACTGGTAGCCTGAGGCCATACCTGGACCCTATAGAGCAGGTCAGTGTCACTACTGGTAGCATGAGGCCATACCTGGACCCTATAGAGGGGGTCAGTGTCGCTACTGGTAGCATGAGGCCATACCTGGACCCTATAGAGGGGGTCCGTGTCACTACTAGTAGGATGAGCCCATACCTGGACCCTATAGAGGGGGTCAGTGTCACTACTGGTAGTATGAGGTCATACCTGGACCCTATAGAGGGGGTCAGTGTCACTACTGGTAGCATGAGGCCACACCTGGACCCTATAGAGGGGGTCAGTGTCACTACTGGTAGGATGAGGAGATACCTGGATCCTATAGAGGGGGTCAGTGTCACTACTGGTAGGATGAGGCCATACCTGGACCCTATAGAGGGGGTCAGTGTCATTACTGGTAGCCTGAGGCCATACCTGGACCCTATAGAGCAGGTCAGTGTCACTACTGGTAGCATGAGGCCATACCTGGACCCTATAGAGGGGGTCAGTGTCGCTACTGGTAGCATGAGGCCATACCTGGACCCTATAGAGGGGGTCCGTGTCACTACTAGTAGGATGAGCCCATACCTGGACCCTATAGAGGGGGTCAGTGTCACTACTGGTAGTATGAGGTCATACCTGGACCCTATAGAGGGGGTCAGTGTCACTACTGGTAGCATGAGGCCATACCTGGACCCTATAGAGGTTGCACAGGCAGTCCAACTCCTCCAGGATGGCACATCAATCTGTCCCATTGCCAGAAGGGTTGCTGTGTCTCCCAGCACAGTCTCAGGAGCATGGAGGAGATTCCAGGAGACAGGCAGTTACTCTAGGAGAGCTGAAAAGGCCATAGAAGATCATTAACCCATCAGCAGGACCGGGATCTGCTCCTTTGTGCAAGGAGGAACAGGATGAGCACTGCCAGAGCCCTACAAAATGACCCCCAGCAGGCCACTGGTGTGACTGCCTCTGATCAAACAATCAGAAACAGACTTCATGAGGGTGGCCTGAGGGCCCGATGTCCTCTAGTGTGCCCTGTGCTCACTGCCCGACACTGTGGAGCTTGGTAAGCATTTTCCATTGAACACCAGAATTGGTAGGACCACCACTGGCACCCTGTGCTTTTCACAGATGAGAGCAGGTTCACCCTGAGCACATGTGACAGACGTGAAAGGGTCTGGAGAAGCCATGGAGAAAGTTATGCTGCCTGTAACATCATTCAGCATGGTTGGTTGGGTGGTGAGTCAGTGATGGTCTGGGGAGGCAAATCCATGAAGGGACACACAGGCTTGACAATGGCACCCTGACTGCCATTCGCTATCGGGGATGAAATCCTTTGACCCATTGTCAGA
>NC_138773.1:321871429-321893929 GCF_965119305.1 Pelophylax lessonae
GACATGCATTGTGATCTGGAAGGTCTTATATAGACAGGTGTGTGGCTTTCCTAATCAAGTCCAATCAGTATAATCAAACACAGCTGGACTCAAATGAAGGTGTAGAACCATCTCAAGGATGATCAGAAGAATCATGGAAAGCACCTGAGTTAAATATATGAGTGTCACAGCAAAGGGTCTGAATACTTAGGACCATGTGATATTTCAGTTTTTCTTTTTTAATAAATCTGCAACAATGTCAACAATTCTGTGTTTTTCTGTCAGTATGGGGTGCTATGTGTACATTCATGAGGAAGAAGAATGAACTTAAATGATTTTAGCAAATGGCTGCAATATAACAAAGAGTGAAAAATTTAAGGGGGTCTGAATACTTTCCGTACCCACTGTATGTGTGTGTATATATGTATGTGTGTGTGTGTGTATATATATATATATATATATAAATGTGTGTGTATGTGTGTGATATATATATATATATATATATATAATGAGAGATCTATCTATTTTTTTTTTTTTTTTTATTATTATTATAGTTTCGCATGATTTTATTTGGCGGGGGAGGAGGAGGATGTTGGGGGAATTTGCTGTGTAAAAGTGAAGCAATCACACAACCTTGAGCCCCGGTTCACACTTCTGCGTGTGCGGGGTTCGCATGTAATATCGGAGCGCACTGCTCCGACATTACATGCGATCAGCTGTGCGGTGCGAGTTTAGCCATACAGTTTGTATGGCTAAATTCGCATCGCACCCGCAGCAAACACGCACAGGAGGCATTTTTGCTGCCGCATCAGGATCGGATCGCACAGCGGTTCACACTTGTGCGATCCGATCCTGTGCGAACTGCACGATCGCACTGCGATATGCGATCAAACTGGGGGTGTCGTTAAGATTACATTGACACCCCCAGCGTATCGCATATGGCAGTGTGAACTGCCTGGGGTGCGTGTGCGATGCGGGAACAGGCTGCGAATTCGCAGCCTTCCCGCATCGCATAAATGTGAACGAGCCTTTACTCTGTCTAAACATGAAGAAAACAAAACCTGACTTTTTATGTTCTGTTATTACACTTCAGCGACTTGTGTGTCCTTCCGATCAGGCGTGCCGCCCGCCCCTTCTCCATTCTGCAAACACATGATGTCACTGATGGCCGTGTAGTAAGCAAAGTCTGCTTCCTTGCTTTATATCCTGTGACGAGCCGGGCGCTGGTCTGGAAGGAGAAGGGTCGGAGTCGGGGTGGTTTTGGTTGGAAGGATGGCTTCCTGTGCAGGGGAGTAGAAGGTTTGGTGATTTGTAGAGGATTCCGCTGCGGCAGGTAAGATCTGATATGGTATGATGGGGGAACATAGAAGCCTGTGTGTGTTTTTTTGTAGCTTTAGCAGGTAGTGGAAATAACAATGTAACAGGTAATTAAACCCAGATCATGGGGGCAGATTAGACCACCCAGCTTGTCCCTGGAGCTGCTCTGCTGTCTGTAGGTAATACAGCGGGGGCATTGGTGTTCCTGAAGGCTTTGCACGCAGGATGGAGCGTTGTCATCTAACAGGATACACTGACAGGAAGTTTACTTTGTGTCCAAAGGGGGAAAACAATGGCAGGAAATGAGAATTCCTCCAAAAGCTACATTTCTTCTTGTTGGATACAAAGTTGCTGGGAAAAGACGGCCCAGCATGGGGCACGGAGCTCATCGCTCCATAGTGAACAGGGCCTAATGATGCGTTCTTATATTCTCTGTCAGAAGGGTGTAAAGGGAGCTTACACTTTACAAGAGATGACCTTAGAGCAGTGGTCCTCAACTCCGGTCCTCGGGACCCACTAACAGGCCAGGTTTGCAAGATAACTAAATTACATCACAGGTGATCTCATTTGCTGCACAGTGATTGCAGTATTCTAGTTTGCATCTCCCCAAGGTAATACTTAAATTCTCGCCTGTTAGTGGGACCGGAGTTGAGGACCACTGCCTTAGAATAAACGAGAGGTATGGGGGCCTATTCAATACAGTTTGCATCTAATGGGGTACAGGAGGTATGAGGAACACGGCTGCATCGGCACAGTTGCTGTGTTCCAATATGACATGCAGCTGCAGGTCTCTGAATGCTCACCTGCATTTCCTATTGCGTCTGTGTAGCCGTGTCTCCCAGTAGATTTTAAGTATTACCTTGGGGAGATGCAGACTAGGGTAATGCAATCACTGAGCAGCAAATTATATCACCTGGGATGTATTTCAGTTATCTTGCAAACCTGGTCTGTTAGTGGGCCCTGAGGACCGGAGTTGAGGACCACTACAGTAGACCACAATGGGACAACGGCACGGGGATGCACGCAACACCTGTGCATCCCTGTGCCTGGAAAAGACGGCCCTGCACGGGGCACAAAGGTAATCGCTCTATGTGAACACGGCCTAATGCCACCTTTTATTCTGTCAGATGGGTGTAAAGAGAACATACACTTTACAAGAGATGACCTTAGAAGGAACAGGAGGTAAAAAAAAAAAAATCATTTTAGCAAAAAAATGCAGACTTTCTCTCACGTCCTCTGACAGACGCAGCTCTCAATGTTTCTGCACTAATGGGTAATGCGCCATCTACAGGAGTAGACTAGGCAGTGAAAAGCTTTCACTCAACACGCCTATAGGGGCTGTCCCTCAGGACATTACCCCGACATAACACACTGTGCTCTAAAATCAGTTTCTTGCTGCCTAGTTTAGGAGTAGAACCTTGGCTTGGGCAGCCGGTGGTTAAAGCAATCCTGAAAAGTCATGGGGCATTCAATATGCAAATATCGACATTGGCTGCCCTTGTTTTATAAAACCTCAACAAGTTAATATACATTAATCAATTCATACTCTTGTGTTGTGTGTTTTTTTTTTTTTTTTTTTTTTTTTTTTTTTTATTTACTTTTTTTTTTTTATTTCCCTGAACTCTGGTTTCTGCTTGGGTGAGGAATGCTGCATTGGTGGCTGTGAAATAAACATGGAAAGTTGAATTCGTTGTTGCAGGAATTCGGTCTTATGCTTTTAGTTGAGGATTTACAAGCATGTAAATTACGATTAGACGTGTCAGTGAGTGTAAGCAGAGGGATCAGTCAGGGCTTCTGGCCAGCCAAGGAGCAATTTTTATACCGGCCGCAAATCCTCCCTGTCTCGTATTAGACATTTATTTATAGTACTTATTTATTGGCACTTTCGCTGCACAGAGAGTGCAAGTTCTTCAAGGCCAGGCCTGAAATCGGAGGGAGGGGGGGGGGATCCCGCGGCTTTTGAGTCTTTTCTGACTCAAATTTCTGTCCTTTTTGAATTTATGGAATGGTGCTTTCTCAGCGTTACAGATTGGAAAAATGGAAGAACGTTCTTCAAAGGAAACATTTTGAGTACAATTCTACTAGTGTATGGCCAGCTTGGGGATCAGAGTCCTCCTCACTTCAGCCTAGGTAGACTAGAGCAGTGGTCTCCAAACTGTGGCCCGGGAGCCAATGTGACTCTTTGCTGAAGGTCTGAAGGACCATAAACTGGCCCTTTGTTTAAAAAGTTTGGGGGTCCCAGCACTAGAGCAGTGTTTTTTTAACCAGGGTGCCGCTTGGGTTATCCTGGGGTGCTTAGAGCATGAGACCCAGTTTGTCCTGGATCAGAGATGGCCGATTCTCATGTGATATTGGGGGGGGGGGCTCATGTATAGGGGGGACTGTAATGTGATGTCATGACGGACCTCTGGCTCTGTGAAGAAGGGACTCTGGTGATGGCTTCTTATGTATGGGCGGGAACGTTGGTGGGACGTAGAGGCGGGACCTCTGGGGTAACGAGGTGGGACCAAAGGGGGAGGGCCTCTAGTGGGGTAACGAGGCAGGGTTGCCTAGAGCATGAAACCCAGTTTGTCCTGGATCAGAGATGGATAAGATGACTCTGATGGGGGGGGGGGGTTCATGTATAGGGGGGGACTGTAATGTAATGTCATGACGGACCTCTGGCTGTGAAGAAGGGACTCTGGTGATGGCTTCTTATGTATGGGCGGGACCTCTGGTGGGACGAAGAGGCAGGACCAAAGAGGGAGGGCCTCTGGTAGGGTAACTAGGCAGGACCAAAGGGGGAGGACCTCTGGTGGGGTAACGAGGCAGGGTTGCCTAGAGCAGTGGTCCTCAACCCTGGCCTACAGGGCCCACTAACAGGCCAGATTTTAGGTATTACCTTGGGGAGATGCAGACTAGAGTACTGCAATCACTGAGCAGCAAATTATACCACCTGGGATGTATTTGTTATCTTGAAAATCTGGCCTGTTAGTGGGCCCTGTAGGCCAGGGTTGAGGACCATTGGCCTAGAGCATGAAACCCAGTTTGTCCTGGATCAGAGATAGATGACTCTGATGTGATGGGGGGGGGGTTCGTGTATAGGGGGGACTGTAATGTGATGTCATGACGGACCTCTGGCTCTGTGAAGAAGGGACTCTGGGGATGGCTTCTTATGTATGGGCGGGACCTCTGGTGGGACGAGGAGGCGGGACCAAAGGGGAGGGCCTCTGGTGGGGGTCACTAGGCCGGACCAAAGGGGGAGGACCTCTGGTGGGGTAACGAGGCAGGGTCGTCTAGAGCATGAGACCCAGTTTGTCCTGGATCAGAGGGGGTGGGCACTCATGTATAGGGGGGACTGTGATGTGATAACGGACCACCTGACTGTGATGAAGGGACTATGGTGATTGGGGGCTTCTTATGTTGTATAGGGTGGACCTCAATGTGAAGAGGCAGGACCCCTTGTGGGGTAAAGGGCAGGACTTCTGGTGGGGTGAAGAGGAAGGACCTAAGAGAGAGGACCTCTGGTGGAGTGAGAAGGAAGGACCTAAGAGAGAGGACCTCTGGTGGGGTGAAGAGGAAGGACCTAAGAGAGAGGACCTCTGGTGGAGTGAGAAGGAAGGACCTAAGAGAGAGGACCTCTGGTGGGGTGAAGAGGAAGGACCTAAGAGAGAGGACCTCTGGTGGGGTGAAGAGGAAGGACCTAAGAGAGAGGACCTCTGGTGGGGTAAAGAGGAAGGACCTAAGAGAAAGGACCTCTGGTGGGGTGAAGAGGAAGGACCTAAGAGAGGACCTCTGGTGGAGTGAGAAGGAAGGACCTAAGAGAGAGGACCTCTGGTGGGGTGAAGAGGGAGGACCTAAGAGAGAGGACCTCTGGTGGGGTGAAGAGGAAGGACCTAAGAGAGAGGACCTCTGGTGGGGTGAAGAGGGAGGACCTAAGAGAGAGGACCTCTGGTGGGGTGAAGAGGGAGGACCTAAGAGAGAGGACCTCTAGTGGGGTGAAGAGGAAGGACCTAAGAGAGAGGACCTCTGGTGGGGTGAAGAGGGAGGACCTAAGAGAGAGGACCTCTGGTGGGGTGAAGAGGGAGGACCTAAGAGAGAGGACCTCTGGTGGGGTGAAGAGGAAGGACCTGTTGTGTGTAATGAGTTTAATCAAGGTGGGTTGTGTGGATTGTCCCAGGCTCAGGTTTCCCATTGATAAGTAATATTTTTTGTTTTTTACATTTTAGATTGGGGTTTCTCCATATTTTGCACACCCTTTTAAAGAGTTACCTAGCTGGAAAAAGGTTAAAAGTTGGGACTAGATTAGCTTGCCCCTATGACGAACTGTGTTCCTCTGGAGGCTTCAGAATTTTCGAGACCCTTCCTGCTCCGAGGAGGACCACAGACCCCTCGTGCGCTTTTTTTTTTTTTTTGCCAGTTACTATTTTTGTTTCGATGCCTAGGCTTAAAACAAAAAAATAAAAAATCAGAGGAGCGGAGAGTGGTTCTAGTGCACGTATATTGGGATAGTTACTGACTTGGTGGTGGAACAGTTGGCCTTGCTGCACAGAACCTCTTAGATCCTCATCTGCCATACTATTAGATTGTTAGCTCTTTTGAGCAGGGCCCTCTTAATCCTCTTGCAATTTATTGTATCCACCTCTTTTATATTGTAGAGGGCTGCGTAAACTGTTGGCGCTATATAAACCCTGTATAATAATAATACTACATGCATGAGAGGTTCTGGTTGGTGTGAGCACCAAGGCAATCGCTGTCTCATCATTTTTGTTGTTGTGTGTTAGGGGGATTTATCTCTTACCTGCTCTATCAGGTTATTTCCCCCACTAGGGAGATGTCCCTTCACTTCCTGTCCAATTTTGGGGGGGGGGGTTCCCAGGATCAGTTATCACCTTTTTGAAGGATTTTACTACTTTTGCTTTGGGGTGACAACGAAACGTTTTTGGTTTCATCCTCCCTTTCTGTCTGTCTATCATGGTCACCAAGACAAATAGAGAATGAATCACACCAGTAGGACGCAGACAGTTCTTCTCTCTCTCCTACTTCTCCTCTGTCAGGAACCAAAGGAAATAACCCGGTATTTCTGGGAAAGAAGGAGCATATGACTCTCATCATGTGACAGTGCTGTGCCTGTCAGTGCGGTCACATAGGGAGTCCATAGCTCTGTGTATATTGTGACTTCTGTGTAACTTACACAGAACTTTCCTTCGCATCTGGGGTAAAAAAAAGAAAAAAAGGGGGTAAGTAAATGTTAGTCTATAAATATGAATGGACCCGCGCTTAGGAATAAATGTATTTATATATCCAAAACATAAGATGTAAACTCCAATGAGAATTATACTTTCTGCAAAACCAGGATGTAACTGTGAGATATATATGGGCTGCTGCTGATAGTGAAGGTAGAAACCTTGAGAGTTGTATGATGGTGTGTGTGTATGTATGTATGTATGTATGTGTGTGTGTGTGTGTGTGTGTGTGTGTATATGTGTGTGTATATGTATATATATATATATATATATATATATATATATATATATATATAATTAGTGCCTTGCGAAAGTATTCGGCCCCCTTGAACTTTTCGACCTTTTGCCACATTTCAGGCTTCAAACAAAGATATAAAACTGTAATTTTTTTGTGAAGAATCAACAAGTGGGACACAATCATGAAGTGGAATGAAATTTTTTGGATATTTCAAACTTTGTTAACAAATGAAAAACTGAAAAATTGGGCGTGCAAAATTATTCAGCCCCCTTAAGTTAATACTTTGTAGCGCCACCTTTTGCTGCGATTACAGCTGTAAGTCGCTTGGGGTATGTCTCTATCAGTTTTGCCCATCGAGAGACTGAAATTTTTGCCCATTCCTCCTTGCAAAACAGCTCGAGCTCAGTGAGGTTGGATGGAGAGCGTTTGTGAACAGCAGTTTTCAGTTCTTTCCACAGATTCTCGATTGGATTCAGGTCTGGACTTTGACTTGGCCATTCTAACACCTGGATATGTTTATTTGTGAACCATTCCATTGTAGATTTTGCTTTATGTTTTGGATCATTGTCTTGTTGGAAGACAAATCTCCGTCCCAGTCTCCGGTCTTTTGCAGACTCCATCAGGTTTTCTTCCAGAATGTTCCTGTATTTGGCTCCATCCATCTTCCCATCAATTTTAACCATCTTCCCTGTCCCTGCTGAAGAAAAGCAGGCCCAAACCATGATGCTGCCACCACCATGTGTGACAGTGGGGGATGGTGTGTTCAGGGTGATGAGCTGTGTTGCTTTTACACCAAACATAACGTTTTGCATTGTTGCCAAAAAGTTGGATTTTGGTTTCATCTGAGCAGAGCACCTTCTTCCACATGTTTGGTGTCTCCCAGGTGGCTTGTGGCAAACTTTAAACGACACTTTTTATGGATATCTTTAAGAAATGGCTTTCTTCTTGCCACTCTTCCATAAAGGCCAGATTTGTGCAGTATACGACTGATTGTTGTCCTATGGACAGAGTCTCCCACCTCAGCTGTAGATCTCTGCAGTTCATCCAGAGTGATCATGGGCCTCTTGGCTGCATCTCTGATCAGTCTTCTCCTTGTATGAGCTGAAAGTTTAGAGGGGCGGCCAGGTCTTCGTAGATTTGCAGTGGTCTAATACTCCTTCCATTTCAATATTATCGCTTGCACAGTGCTCCTTGGGATGTTTAAAGCTTGGGAAATCTTTTTGTATCCAAATCCGGTGTTCCGTGAGAAAAACCTACCCCTCGTCACTTCCGGTGCACGGCACTGTATGTAATGCGGCGTTTACATTAAAATAACTGTGCTGCAATACGAGTCATCTCCGCTCCTGTCCCTGTCACTTCCCTGCTCTCGGCAAGTAAATATAAAAGCGGCGGCGGGTGTATGAAAACATAAATCACGGAGCCGCCAGCCGCTTTTATATTTACTAGCAAAGATCAGGGAAGTGCCAGGGACAGGAGCGGAGATGACTCATATTGCAGCATAGCTGTTTTATTTAACCGCCGCACGGGTAGGTAATGTTCACGGTACACCGACATATTTCCATACTAGTGCGCATGCGCACTAGTCAGCTCCTCAGTTCTTCCATCAGGTAACCGGAGCTCTGAGCATGCGCACTGCTGCGCTGCTCAGCTGTTTCTGGCCGGAAGTGACGAGGGTAGGTTTTTAAACTTCTCAACAGTATCTCGGACCTGCCTGGTGTGTTCCTTGTTCTTCATGATGCTCTCTGCCCTTTAAACTGACCTCTGAGACTATCACAGTGCAGGTGCATTTATACGGAGACTTGATTACACACAGGTGGATTCTATTTATCATCATTAGTCATTTAGGTCAACATTGGATCATTCAGAGATCCTCACTGAACTTCTGGAGAGAGTTTGCTGCACTGAAAGTAAAGGGGCTGAATAATTTTGCACGCCCAATTTTTGTTTTTTATTTGTTAAAGTTTGAAATATCCAATAAATTTCGTTCCACTTCATGATTGTGTCCCACTTGTTGTTGATTCTTCACAAAAAATTACAGTTTTATATCTTTATGTTTGAAGCCTGAAATGTGGCAAAAGGTCGAAATGTGGCAAAAGGGGCCGAATACTTTCTCAAGGCACTGTGTGTGTGTGTATATGTGTGTATATATATATATATATATATATATATATATATATATATATATATATATATATATATATATATATATATATATATATATATAATATGCGCTGCTCCTTTGTGCAAAATTAAAAAAGTGACAAGTGCTAAATAAATATCATCTATAAATTAATATATACCTAATGATAACGTGTGCACTTGGACATGGATAATAGTAACAATATAAATAAATACAATACCATCTAAATAAATATGCAATGTGAAATCTTAAATGTGCAATTGCTATTATTTTAACTGTAAGTGGATTGCATTTTATTTAATATTGATATCACACTATGGAGTTTTCTCTTTCCATCTGTATGAATACCTTCTTTGGGAGCCTTTTGCATAAGGAGGAATCTTAGGAACCCGACATCCAGGAGACACACATTTCACCTTGCCAGGAATAATCACAGGGGCTTATACTTCATGGCTTATTGAGCAACTTTGCTCTTCCCTTCTATTTGTCCGGTGAGTGTGGACACAATAGGGGAGGAGCACGGAGTAAGGCACGAAGTTACCCTACCACCTCTTGATATTTGAGCACCAGCACTTTTTTCAGAAATGTATTTCACTATCACATTATATACTCATTGCAGACTATAAAGACTACAAAGACTTCTTCACTTGGCACTCATTCATATGTATTAATTGCACATTCAAGATTTCACATTGCATATTTATTTGGATGGTATTGTATTTATTTATGTATTTATATTGTTCCTTTTGTCCATGTAAAGTGCACACATTATCATTAGTTATTAATTTTATAGATTATATTTATTTTGCACTTGTCACTTTTTTTGAATTTTGCACAAAGGAGCAGCGCTGATTTATACACCATCATACAAGTAAATGTTAGTGTCTGCTTTAAAGTGAGCCTGTTACTTTGAGCACCAAGGAAAAAAATGAAGGTATGATGTTGGGGCGTTGGATTAGGATTTTTGCTATTTATTCTGTAAAAAAAGCAATGGTACTGGGGCAAAAGGAAGGGTTTGGGAACCCACTGATTCTGCTGGCGGACAATTAAAAGACAAAAAAGGTCTCAATCTCTACATGCAATGTAAAATCCATACATGTGTCCATACGAGAATGTCCATAGTAAGTGAAGTCCATGCACCGCTCACTTGGGAGGCAGCTCTGTATACAAGCGAGAAGGAGCTTGGAGGCAGCTACGGAGAGCGCAGTGGCGCCAAACTAAGTGCAGCATGAAGGGCTTTATCAATAAAAACTGAAGTGTTGGTACTCACATACATAGGAAACAGCAGGGCATAAAACCATGGTAGGTGTAGTCAGAAATCCTCCCCATCAATGGAGTGAAAGTTGAGGATGGTGTCTAGCAGTCATGGCTTCTGGGGACACTGCCGGTGGTTTGCGGCACTTCTCTGGCTGTGGAACGCATGGGTGCCTTCTTCTGACGTCACTTCTTGGAAGTGATGAGATGCCGTAGGTCATGCGTTTGCAGAGCATGCCTCCTTCAGGCCTACGGCATCCCATCACTTCCAGGAAGTGACATCATATGACATCCTGGACTTTAAAGAGGTTGTAAACCGAAATTTTTGTTTATTTTTTTTTTTCACCCTGAAAGAGACATAATGAGCTAGTATGCATTGCATACTAGCTCATTATGAAATACTTACCTTAGAACGAGCCCCCGCCGTGCCGCGCGCTTACCTCTGACGGGCCACATGTCCAGTCGCCCCCGTCTTCCGGGATCGTGGCATCCGGCCATCTGATTGGCCGGAGCCGCGGTGACGTCACTCCCGCGCACGCGTGCGGTAGCCGACGGTCACGGCACGGGGCTCTAAAGAAACTGCACCAGTGGCCGTTCCTTCAGAGCGCATGCACCAATGACGTCACTGGCTGCATGTAAGGTAAATATCTCCTAAACGGTACATGTTAGGAGATATTTACAGTACCTATAGGTAAGACTTATCATAGACTTATTTTGTCTCTATCTCTCTCTATCTCTCTCTATCTCTCTCTATCTCTCTCGTGAAAAAAAAAAATTTGGGGGTTCGAAGTAGTTTTCAAGTCAAAAAAATTGTTTTTTTACATGTAGGAGAGGAGTTCCAGAATTGGCCTGGGTGGGAAGAGGTTAAGGTATAAAAAAACTTGAGCTTTTAGAATCCCTTTTAAGCAGTGCTTTAAGTGGCCCAAAGGAGGTGCCGGTACTCTATTCTAGCCTATAAATTTTGTCGCCCCCCCCAACCCACATCAGGGTCCCCACAGAGCACCACCCCTGGCCTGGGACTCCGGAGCAGGGGGACTCACTGGTGGTGACTGATCTGGTTCTGGAGTGGGAAAGGCAATTGAGGGGGTGCAGATATCCAAAATAAGCGTACTGGTACGCTAAGGCGCACGGAGAGGTGGCGGTATGCTCAAGAGCCATATTTGGAAGTGGCGGTACTGAGTACCAGTGCATACCGGCCCACTTAAAGCACTGCTTTTAAGGCTCCATTCACACGTGTGCGACTCTAAAGTTGTGCCGACTTTGGAGTGCAACTTTGACGCAACTTTGATACGACTTGGGCTTTGACCAGTGATAATGGACAACTGTTGCACACAAGTTGCATTGTATAACATTCAGGTATGACTTTCAGGCAACTTCTGAGGGTTAACATTGATGTCTATGGCCCTCAAGTTGCATGAAAGTTGGACCAGAGTAGTGCATGAACTACTTTAAAGTTCCTGCAACTTTAAGTTGCGCATATATGAATGAGTATCATTGGAAGACATGGGGAACGACCTGTCATGTAACTTTGATATCCAAAGTTGTAGGACATGTCACACAAGTGTGAATAGAGCCTAGGCCCCTGGAACACATTGGCTATCCTTTTTTTACTCCAAAAATTGACCTGAACTCTCAACTGTATATCTGGTGCTCTCATCACTCTACCAAGCTTCACCAAGGAAAAGCTTTTAGTATCACAGTTCATATCTTATAATGGTCCAGTTGCATAAAGGATGGCATCATGTTCTTTCCAAAGATCCCTTCTGATTTGCCACCACACTTATAGTCAGGGTGGAGGGGATCTATTTTTGCATGGCAATCTATTGTTGCTGGTGGAGGATCTTTTGATACTGAGGGTTAATTGTTGCTGGAAGGGATCTACTGTTTAGGGAGGGATCCACTGTTCCTGGCTGCTAGAGAGTCTATTAATGCTGGCTGCTGGCTGTGGGGGGATCTATTTTATTGCTTTTCTTGTTATCATAACCTAATTCTATATATTCCAATGCAAAATTATACTTGGCTCCATATTCTCTAAAAGGGGCTGTACTGGAAGCTGGGTAGGGGCTGGAACCAAGGGTCAGTGCTCGGCGGTTGGAAGGGGTGGAACCAAGGGTCAGTGTTCGGAGGTTGGAAGGGGTGGAACCAAGGGTCAGTGCTCGGCGGTTGGAAGGGGTGGAACCAAGGGTCAGTGTTCGGAGGTTGGAAGGGGTGGAACCAAGGGTCAGTGCTCGGCGGTTGGAAGGGGTGGAACCAAGGGTCAGTGCTCGGCGGTTGGAAGAGGTGGAACCAAGGGTCAGTGTTCGGAGGTTGGAAGGGGTGGAACCAAGGGTCAGTGTTCGGAGGTTGGAAGGGGTGGAACCAAGGGTCAGTGTTCGGAGGTTGGAAGGGGTGGAATCAAGGGTTAGTGCTCGGAGGTGGGTAGGGGGCGGAGACACAAAGAAACTTAGAAGGGGGAGTTCCTGAACCTATTCTCTGAGGAAAAAAAGCCCTGCTTATAGTCCACTTTTGTCGAAAACTAATTTCTCTAGTCTTGGGTGCGCTGCAGATTGTAAGCTCTTGCAGGAAGAGCCCTCTCATACGGTTTCATTGCTGGTATCCTCGTGTGTCCCGTTGTGTTTTTTTTTTTTTTTTCCCCGGTTTGTATAATGCTGGCCAAATTGTTGGCGCTTTAGAAATGCAAAGGTATAACGTTACCGCTTTTATTTGTTGCAGTAGTTGGGACAGACTGAGCGGATGGTGTATGACTGCGGCTGTTAGAACAACCCAAGATGGCGGCCAACAAGAACAAGACGCAGAGTTCCTTGGTGCTGCACAAGGTGATCATGGTGGGCAGCGGTGGCGTGGGCAAGTCTGCTCTTACGCTACAGTTCATGTATGATGAGGTGAGTGTCCACAAATTCTGTGACTGCTTTGCCACTTCTAATACACTATGTAGCCAAAAAAGATGCTTACTAGAAATCCATGACCTACCACTTTCCAACCGCGCATTGTAGCTTTACTGCTACAGTGTGAGACAGCTGCACAGATTATGTGTGTGTGTATACAGTGGGTACGGAAAGTATTCAGACCCCCTTAAATTTTTCACTCTTTGTTATATTGCAGCCATTTGCTAAAATCATTTAGGTTCATTCTTCTTCCTCATGAATGTACACATAGCACCCCATACTGACAGAAAAACACAGAATTGTTGACATTGTTGCAGATTTATTAAAAAAGAAAAACTGAAATATCACATGGTCCTAAGTATTCAGACCCTTTGCTCAGTATTTAGTAGAAGCCCCCTTTTGATCTAATACAGCCAGGAGTCTTTTTGGGAAAGATGCAACAAGTCTTTCACACCTGGATTTGGGGATCCTCTGCCATTCCTCCTTGCAGATCCTCTCCAGTTCTGTCAGGTTGGATGGTAAACGTTGGTGGACAGCCATTTTTAGGTCTCTCCAGAGATGCTCAATTGGGTTTAAGTCAGGGCTCTGGCTGGGCCATTCAAGAACAGTCAAGGAGTTGTTGTGAAGCCACTCCTTCGTTATTTTAGCTGTGTGCTTAGGGTCATTGTCTTGTTGGAAGGTAAACCTTCGGCCCAGTCTGAGGTCCAGAGCACTCTGGAGAAGGTTTTTGTCCAGGATATCCCTGTACTTGGCCGCATTCATCTTTCCCTTTATTGCAACCAGTTGTCCTGTCCCTGCAGCTGAAAAACACCCCACAGCATGATGCTGCCACCACCATGCTTCACTGTTGGTACTGTATTGGACAGGTGATGAGCAGTGCCTGGTTTTCTCCACACATACCGCTTAGAATTAAGGCCAAAAAGTTCTATTTTGGTCTCATCAGACCAGAGAATCTTATTTCTCACCATCTTGGAGTCCTTCAGGTGTTTTTTAGCAAACTCCATGCGGACTTTCATGTGTCTTACACTGAGGAGAGGCTTCCGTCGGGCCACTCTGCCATAAAGCCCCGACTGGTGGAGGGCTGCAGTGATGGTTGACTTTCTACAACTTTCTCCCATCTCCTGACTGCATCTCTGGAGCTCAGCCACAGTGATCTTTGGGTTCTTCTTTACCTCTCTCACCAAGGCTCTTCTCCCCCGATAGCTCAGTTTGGCCGGATGGCCAGCTCTAGGAAGGGTTCTGGTCGTCCCAAACGTCTTCCATTTGAGGATTATGGAGGCCACTGTGCTCTTAGGAACCTTAAGTGCAGCAGAAATCTTTTTGTAACCTTGGCCAGATCTGTGCCTTGCCACAATTCTGTCTCTGAGCTCTTCAGGCACTTCCTTTGACCTCATGATTCTCATTTGCTCTGACATGCATTGTGATCTGGAAGGTCTTATATAGACAGGTGTGTGGCTTTCCTAATCAAGTCCAATCAGTATAATCAAACACAGCTGGACTCAAATGAAGGTGTAGAACCATCTCAAGGATGATCAGAAGAAATGGAAAGCACCTGAGTTAAATATATGAGTGTCACAGCAAAGGGTCTGAATACTTAGGACCATGTGATATTTCAGTTTTTCTATTTTAATAAATCTGCAACAATGTCAACAATTCTGTGTTTTTCTGTCAGTATGGGGTGCTATGTGTACATTCATGAGGAAGAAGAATGAACTTAAATGATTTTAGCAAATGGCTGCAATATAACAAAGAGTGAAAAATTTAAGGGGGTCTGAATACTTTCCGTACCCACTGTATATATATGTATGTATGTATATATATATATATATATATATATATATATATATATATAATAATTAGTGTGTGTGTGTGTGTATATGTGTATATATATATATATATATTATAATCTCACTGTCTCTCTCTCTCTCTCTCACACACACACACACACACACACACACACACACACACACACACACACACAAATAAATATATATATGTGTGTGTGTGAGATACATACATACATACATACATACATACATACATATATATATATATATATATATATATATATATATATATATATATATATATATATATATATATAAAAATTATAGCTAGAATGTGTGTGTGGGTGTATATATTTATATTACACACACACACACACACACACACACACACACAGTTGTGCTCATATGTTTGCACACCCTGGCAGAATTTATGATTTCTTGGCCATTTTTCAGAGAATATAAATGATAACACAAAAACTTTTCTTTCACTCATGGTTAGTGTTTGGCTGGAGCCATTTATTATCAATCAACTGTGTTTACTCTTTTTAAATCATAATGACAATAGAAACTCCCCAAATGACCCTGATCAAAAGTTTACATACCCTGGTGATTTTGGCCTGATAACATATGTGTGTATAAAAGGTCAATGAGTTTCTGGACTCCTGGCAGACTCTTGCATCTTTCATCCAGTGCTGCACTGATGTTTCTGGATTCTGAGTCCTGGGGAAAGCAAAATAATTGTCAAAGGATCTGCGGGTAAAGGTAATTGAACTGTATAAAACAGGAAAGGGATATAAAAAGATATCCAAGGAATTGAGAATGCCAATCAGCAGTGTCCAAACTCTAATCAAGAAGTGGAAAATGAGGGGTTCTGTTGAAACCAAACCACGGTCAGGAAGACCAACTACAATTTCAGCCACAACTGCCTGGAAAATTGTTCGGGGTGCAAAGAAAAACCCACAAATAACTTCAGGTGAAATGAAGAACTCTGAGTTAACGCCCTTTAATGGTTATGCGCGTTTTCTGGTTCATCTTGGGACAGTCTTTGATAATCCAGGTTCATTGGGTAGCTAGAGTTCCGTCAAGGTAGCTTTGGCACCTTAACCGCTTGCCGACTGCAGCACGACTATTTACGGCAGCGGTCAGCCCCTCACAGGCAAAGCGACGTAGTACTACGTTGCTAGCCTGTGAGGCTCTATGGAGCGAGCGCGCGCCGCCGGAGGCACGCTCCCGCGCGGCCGATGTCCGCCGGGCACTCGCGATCTTCCGTTACACCGGAAGAAAGGCAGGCGGCTAATGTAAACAAAGCCGCCTGTCATTCTCCCCTGTGTAAGAAAGATCAGACGGTTCTACTATGTAGGACCGTTGATCTCTGTTCTTACACCTCAAGCCACAGCCAATCACAGTTAGAATCACGCCCCTAGGGACACACATAACCCCTCCAATACAGTTAACTCCTTCACTGCCAGTGTCATTTTTGCAGTGACAGTACATATGTATAGCACTGATTACTGTAGTAATGTCACTGGTACCCCCAAAAATGTCAGTCAAGGGTCCGATCTGTCCGCCGCAATGTCGCAGTCCCGCAAAAAAAAATCGCAGATCGCCGCCATTACTCGTAAAGAAAAAAAAATGACAAAAATCTTTCCCTTTTTGTTATTAAACGCGACAACTTTTGCGCAAACCAATCAACATATGCTTTTTTTTTTTTTTTTACCAAACATATGTAGCCTAAAAAAAATTGGCCGAAAATGTTAAATTTTGATTTTTTTTTTTTTTTTTTTTTTTTGGGAATTTCATATAAAAAATTTTGAAAAATATTTTTCCAAAATTAAAGCTTTTTTTTTTTTTTTTTTTTTTTGTTTATAGCGCATGATCAAAAAATCGCTCAGGTAATCAAATACCACCAAAAGAAAGCTGTTTGTGGATAAAAAAGGACGTCAAATTCGTTTAGGTACAGCGTCGCACGACCGCGCAATTGTCCGTTAAAATCACGCAGTGACGAATCGCAAAATAGGGCCTGGTCAGGAAGGGGGTAAAATCTTCCGGGGCTTAAGTGGTTAAAGACCATGGTTTGACCAGTCTGCTATGAAGGAACTGAGTGTCCTGCACAGAGCCCTGACCTCAATCTTACTGAACTCCTTTGAGGTGAATTTAAACTCCAATGGTGAGCAAGGTCTTCTCATCCAACCTCAGTACCGGACCTCACCAACGGGACAAATTCCAGCAAACCTGCTAAAATCTGGTCATGGTTTGGTGTGGTTGTTGTTTTGGAGTGCCTAAAAAAATAACCAGATTTTCCTTGGTAGTAAAATTTTCTAATGTATAAGGATGGTGGTAAACATGGGTCACCCTGATGCATTAGATATTTTCTATTTAGTTCAGTGTTTTAGAATGCCATTTAAAGACATCCATGAAAGATCCATCCCTGAACACTATTGGATCAAGCATCAAACCTCAGAAGATGGGGTCAGGTGACCATTTTGGGGGTGGCTGAGTCATACCCAGGTTGACCTGTAAAAGTTTTAAAGCTTACAAGAAAAATTTGGAAAGCAAAAGTCCCAAAATGGTTATACTATGAGATTTACAAGTCTGTTATACCATCCTTGTCCAATTACGTCACTTTGATGGTTTAAGGCAGTGGTCCTCAACTCCGGTCCTCAGGGCCCACTAACAGGCCAGATTTTAAGTATTACCTTGGGGAGATGCAGACTAGAGTAATGCAATCACTGAGCAGCAAATGATATCACCTGGGATGTATTTCAGTTATCTTGCAAACCTGGCCTGTTAGTGGGCCCTGTAGGCCAGGGTTGAGGACCACTGGTTTAAGGAGTTTGGTGGTTCCTCTTGGGGAAAGTCTTTGCTAATCCGGGTTCACAGGGGAGCTATAGCTCAGTCGTGGTAGCTTTGGCACCACAAAAACATGGTCTGACCAGTTTCGCGTGGAGGAGCTTGAGAGTCCTGACCTCAACCCTACTGAACGGCTCCATAAAGACATGGTTTGACCAGCCTGCAGGACACTCGAGTTCCATCCCCCAAACACCATTGTGTCAAGCATAGTATCAAACCTCAGAAGATGGGGTCAGGTGACAGGCATAGTTTCTAGGGGACATCAAGGTTAACCTTGGAAAGTCTTTGGTAATCCACGTTCATTGTGGGGCTATAGCTTTCGTCCTAATATCTTTGGCACCATAACCACTTCCGCACTGCTCACTGGAGCTCTACTGCGGCAAAGTGGCACGATAACGCCTGGCGACGTAGACCTACGTCGCCAGACATTCCCTTCTCTCGGCGGCGTGTGCGCGCCGCCGGAGGCTCGCTCCCGCTGTATTCAGTCACAGCGGGAGTCGGGCATGGGGAGGAGCGGTGGTGATCCCCGCTGCTCTTCCCCGATCGTCGGGGGAATCGAGTGTGGAGATCCGCCCGCTTGTGTAAACAAAGCGGGCGGATCTCCTAAGTGACAGGTAGTGACAGATTGCAGGGTTCAGCATAGCTCAACATGCGATCTGTCCCTGTGTCACTCAGTCACCTCCCCCCACACACGCCAGTAAGCACCAGGCATACATTAACCCCTCCCTCTCCAATAAAATTAACCCCTTCCCTGCCAGTGTCATTTTTACAGTAACAGTGCATATTTATAGCACTGATTACTGTAGAAATGTCACTGGTACCCCAAAAATGTCAGTCAAGGGTCCGAGCTGTCCGCCGCAATGTCGCAGTCCTGCAAAAAAAATCGCAGATCGCCGCCATTACTCGTTAAAAAAAAAAAAAAAAAAAACACCAAAAAAGGCAGAAATCTTTCCCTTTAGTTAGTAAACGCAATAACTTTTGTGCAAACCAATCAAAATACGCTGCTTGCTATATTTTTGGTAAAAAAAAAAAAAATGTAGCAGAAAACAAATTGGCCTAAAATAATAAATTTTGATTTTTACATTTTGGGGGGGAATTTCATATAAAAAAAAAATGTGAAAAATATTTTTTTAAAATTGTTGCTCTTTTTTTGTTTGTAGCGCAAAAAGTAAAAATCACACAGGTGATCAAATACCACCAAAAGAAAGCTCTGTTTGTGGGGAAAAAAGGATGTAAATTTCGTTTGGGTACGGCGTTGCATGACCGCGCAATTGTCAGTTAAATTCGCACAGTGCCGAATCACAAAAAGTGGCCCAGACGTAAGACAGCAAAATCCTCCGGTGGTAAAGTGGTTAAAGACCTGATTTGACCAGTTTATGCAAGACACTCAAGTTCCTCCACACCAGGCTGGTCAAACCATGTCTTTATGGAGCTGTTCAGTAAGGTTGAGGTCAGGGCTCTGTGCAGGACACTTGAGTTGCTCCACACCAAAGAGCACTGACATCAACCCCTACTGAGCAGCTCCATAAAGACATGGTTTGACCAGTCCGGTGTGGAGGAACTTGAGTTTCCTGCACAGAACTCTGACCTCAACCCTACTGAACACCTTTGGGATGAATTGGAATGCCGATAGTGAGTCCGGTCTTCTCATCCAGCAAACTTGGTAAAATCGTGTCATGGTTTGCCTAGTTTGGTTTAGAGGAATACAATTGTCCTACACAGAGCCCTAACCTCCTCATTACTGAACAGCTCCATAAAGACATGGTTTGACTTGTTTGGTTTGGAGGTACTCAAAGTCTCCTTCACAGAACAATGACCTCAACTCAACTGAACAGCTCCATAAAGACATGGTTTGACCAGCCTGGTGAGGAGGAACTCGAGTGTCCTGCATAGCCCCCCGACCTTAACCCTCCTGAACACTTTTGGTGAGCCAGATCTTCTCATCCAACATCCATACCCAACCTCACAAATTTCCAGACACCCTCCTATCTTGTGGAAAGTGTAAGGGAAGTGTGGAGTATGTTGTAGGTGGGATGGAGGTATGTAACTCCATATTAACCACTTGCCGACTGCCTAACAGCGATTTACGTCGGCAGTCAGCCCCTCACAGGAAAAGCGATGTAGATCTATGTCGCTAGCCTGTGAGGGTCTAGGGAGCGAGCACGCGCCGCTGGAGGTGCGCTCCCGCTCACTCACAGACCCCCCCCCCCACGAGTGTCCGGCGGTCACTCGCGATAGTCGGATACAGCAGGAGAAAGGCAGGCGGCTAATGTACACAAAACCGCCTCTCATTCTCCCCTGTGTAACAGCACAGATCATACGGTCCTGCTATGTAGGACCGTTGATCTGTGCTGTTACACACACAGCCACATCCAATCACAGTTAAAATCACGCCCCTAGGGACACACTTAACCCCTCCCTCTCAAATAAAGTTAACCCCTTCCCTGCCAGTGTCATTTTTACAGTAACAGTGCATACTGATTACTGTAGTAATGTCACTGGTAACCCCAAAAGTGTCAAAAATATCAGTCAAGGGTCCGATCTGTCAACCGCAATGTCGCATTCCCGCAAAAAAAATTGCAGTTTGCCGCCATTACTCGTTAAAAAAACAATAAAAATGACAAGAATCTTTCCCTTAGTAAACGCAATAACTTTTGCGCAAACCAATCAAAATACGCTTTTTGCAATATTTTTTTTTTTTTTTTTTACCAAACATATGTAGCATAAAACAAATTGGCCTAAAATGTTAAATTTAGATTTTTACATTTTTTTGGGGGGGGAATTCATATAAAAAAAAAATGGGAAAAATATTGTTGTTTTTGCAAAATTGTCGCTCTTTTTTTGTTTATATCGCATGATCAAAAAATCGCACAGGTGATCAAATACCACCAAAAGAAAGCCCTGTTTGTTGGGAAAAAAGGACGTCAAATTCGTTTAGGTACAGCGTCGCTCGACCGCACGACCGCGCAATTGTCCGTTAAAGTCACGCAGTGCCGAATCGGCCCTGGTCAGGAAGGGGGTAAAATCTTCCGGGGCTTAAGTGGTTAATGGTCTTCATTTTTTAATGGGATATCTAACAAGCTTATAAAGGTGTGATTGTCCACAAACCTTTGATCATATAAAAGCACCACCACCTCCTGAACCTACCAGTTGCTTCTGTAATACATCTGTCAGCTTCACTGATCCTCGTCTAGGCCTAGGGTATGTAAAAGGTGGAAGAGAAGAGGGTGGGGTCAAAGTAGAAATTTTCCAGGACAATTCAGATTTGTAGAACTTTTAGCTGTCTCTATCTCTGATTACACCTAGGTTAACCTGCAATGTATCCTCGTATGCTCCAGCTGGTTACATACAGCCAATCGGTGTATATTTATATAGAAATGCACTCTAGCCTCATGTCTGCCTCCCTTGCAGTTTGTAGAAGATTATGAGCCCACCAAGGCTGACAGCTACCGGAAGAAAGTGGTGCTGGACGGAGAGGAGGTTCAGATCGACATCCTGGACACGGCGGGTCAGGAGGATTATGCGGCTATTCGAGACAACTACTTTCGCAGCGGCGAGGGCTTCCTTCTGGTCTTCTCCATTACGGAGCACGAGTCCTTCACAGCAACAGCAGAGTTCAGGTCGGTTGGATGTGTTTTAAGGTTCAGTCCACCTATAAATGATATTTTAGTGTTTGTTCAATGCTGGTAGGGCCTGGTAAGCGGTGGAGACTGATCAAAGTTGGTGCTTTATTAAAACCTAACTACAGGAAAACTGGGTTTTTAAACGTTCTATTCTCCCAGCTTAGTTACCTGTAATACTCTATATGTAACATGCAGAGGGCTGCTGGGGATGCAGAAATTTTCATTTGCAGTCCATGCCACATACAGTGACAGCTTGGATCCACTAGTGGTGCTGCATCGCCTTCCCACCTCTTACAATGGTAGGGACGTCGCTCGCTTGACCTCTGTATTCTTTCCAATGAACATACTAGTACATAATAGGCAATAATATAATGCTGCAATCCCTAATATTGTACATACCCAACAAACTTCCATTTTATATTCTATGGCAAGGATCAATAGAGGGTGTGTGGCTGTATATGTATGTGTGTGTATCTATCTATCTAGATAGACTGATTATCGGCAAGGCCGATATGCACTTTCCCCGATATATTGGTATCGGCCCCGGAACTGGCCGATATTGCCGATATTGCTGATATTTTTGTGATGTCATTTTGCCATCTTAGGCTGCCTCCCTCGCCTTGGACAGCCTCGTCTGGAGTCGGGACTAGTCTCGCAGGAGTGTATCACAGCTATACACCCACCCACAGCAGCCCGGTGCCAGCCACAGGCCCTGTACCAGCCAGCCAGCCAGCCACAGGCCCTGTACCAGCCAGCCAGCCACAGGCCCTGTACCAGCCAGCCAGCCACAGGCCCTGTACCAGCCAGCCACAGGCCCTGTACCAGCCAGCCAGCCAGCCAGCCACAGGCCCTGTACCAGCCAGCCAGCCAGCCAGCCACAGGCCCTGTACCAGCCAGCCAGCCACAGGCCCTGTACCAGCCAGCCAGCCACAGGCCCTGTACCAGCCAGCCAGCCAGCCAGCCACAGGCCCTGTACCAGCCAGCCAGCCAGCCAGCCACAGGCCCTGTACCAGCCAGCCAGCCAGCCAGCCACAGGCCCTGTACCAGCCAGCCAGCCAGCCAGCCACAGGCCCTGTACCAGCCAGCCAGCCAGCCACAGGCCCTGTACCAGCCAGCCAGCCAGCCACAGGCCCTGTACCAGCCAGCCAGCCAGCCACAGGCCCTGTACCAGCCAGCCAGCCAGCCACAGGCCCTGTACCAGC
>NC_138773.1:321901429-321906429 GCF_965119305.1 Pelophylax lessonae
CTAGGCCATGTGGACAGCTTGGAATGGGTGGCGCTGTGGGGGCTGTTTATTTTTTGATGGCAGTCATGTCGCCATTGTGTAGGGCACCTGCCCCTTTTTAGCACTGCGGGACCATCAGGGTATCCTGCCTGCGTGTCTGCGTCATGGCGGGTGGGGGCTATTTCCTATAATGCAAGCCTCTATGGAGAGGCTTGGAGGGCGATCCCCTTGTTTTTTTGCGGAGTCCAGTAGGTGATCTATTCGTGGGTCCTTGGTCGGCGTCCCCTTTGCGGGTTCGCAGTAGGGGGCCCTCCCCTGATATGTTTGGGGTGAGCTTGGTAGATGGCGCCCCCCGTTCTCCCCTGCCTCTGTCTCATCACATCCTGAATCTGTTTCGGCAGCTGCGGACACGAGTCACTGGGTCTGCATCCACACATCCTTAGTGCTCAGATAGTGAGGATGAAAAAGTGAGCATAAAAAGGCGCTGGTGGATGCACTGATTGTGTCAGTACGTAAAACTTTAAAAATGGAGGAGGCGACTGATGCTGAGTGTGAGGCACGGCCCCTTTTTGGCACCCACAGGCCCTCCAAAGCGGCGAGGGTGTTCCCCCCTTTTCCGCTTACTTTTGACAACATTGTCACAAAACAGTGGGGTTGTCCAAAATTTACTCTTGTGGTCCCGAAGCGTTTTGCTATGCGGTATCCCTAGGAGGATCCCCTGCTTAAAAAGTGGACCGTCTAACCTGTAGTGGACTCGCCGGTTTCCAGGTTAAATAAAGCTGCCTTAATTGAGGAGTCCCTGGCCTTTAAAGATCCGGCTGATAGGAGGACGGAGGCCCTGGTCCGCCATATGTTCACTGTGTTTAATGTTCTCCGGCACTTCGACAGGGAAAATCCTTTCTCCCCCTGTACTGGACGGTTATCCCCATGAATGCCAGCCT
The DNA here is from genome assembly GCF_965119305.1 of Pelophylax lessonae. Lineage (NCBI taxonomy): Eukaryota > Metazoa > Chordata > Amphibia > Anura > Ranidae > Pelophylax > Pelophylax lessonae. The sequence continues at coordinate 321,902,350 of NC_138773.1, forward strand.
GTCCCAAGTGGGGAGGCGTCCTCGGCACAGATTGTGCTCAGGGTTTCTGGACTCTAGAAGAGTCCAGACTGCCAATTAATTTACTGTAACTCAGAGAGATCAGACTGTCTGGATCATTGGACAGTTCGTCTTTAGGGGTGTCCAGTACGGATTCAATCGGACATGCCACGGCTGTGGTCTATGTCAATCGCCAAGGGGGCACAAGAAGTGTCCGGATGGCTCCAGAAGTAGCCGGCATTCTAAGGCGGGCATACCGATTTTCGTTCCAGCCCTCTCTGCTGTACACTTTTCAAGGAAGGTACAGAGGTTTGTGGCATGGTCTCGGGATCCTCTGACCGACGCCACAGGCGCGTTCTAGTGGTTCCAGACTGGCTTCGCCGGTCTTGGTATGCTGATCTGGTACGCCTGTTTGCCGATGCTCCTTGGAGACTTCCTCTCAGGGAAGGTCTGCTGTCCCAAGGGCCAATCTTCCATCCTACTTAGTTACTGGCTTTTAACAGGCTGGTTGTTGAAAGCCAGGTGCTGAAGGATAGCGGTTTGTCTGAATCAGTGATTCCAACGCTGTTAAAGGCTAGAAAATCTACCTCTAGGAAGATCTACTATCGTACTTGGAAGACGTACATTGCGTGGTGTGAGTCTCTTGGGTTTCCCCTTTTTTCCTCCAACAAGGGGTTGAGCAGCACCTGGCCTTGGGTACAATTTAAGGGCCAGGATTTGGTCTTGGTGGTTTTCTTTCAACATCCATTGGCCACACTTTCCTTGGTGCGTACCTTTTTTATCCAGGGAGTTAGACACTTGGCTCCTCCAGTGCCGTCTCCATTGCCGCCGTGGGACCTCAATTTGGTTGTCAGTTCTCCAGAAACCTCCTTTCGAAAATATTCGGGAGGTTCCCCTAGCGTTGTCCCAGAAGAGGTGGCCTTTTTGGTGGCTATTACTGCTGCGTGCAGGGTGTCGGAGCTACCGGCGTTGTCTTGTTTTTCACCTTACCTGCTGGTTCTTTGTCCCTGTCCATCGTTCCTTCCAAAGGTCGTCTGATTTTTTTATTTGAATGAATACATTGTGTTGCCTTTCCTATTTCCCAGGCCTAAACATCCTAAGGAAATTGCCTTGCATTCCCTGGATGTGGCTCGGGCAATCAGATTGTACCTGGCAGCTATGGAGTCTTTTAGGAAGTCAGACTCACTTATTTGTACTCACGGATGGACCTCAGAATGGGTTGGCCACTTCTGCTGGGACTATTTCCAGATGGATCAGACAGACGGTGATTCAGTTCTATTCCATTAGGGGTCAGGTTCCTCCTTTTTCCTGTTTAGGCGCATTCTACTCGGGTGCTTGGTGCCTCCTGGGCCTTCTGTCATCAGGTGTCAGTGCTGCAAGTTTGCAAGGTGGCCACCTGGTCATGTGTGCACACTTTCACAAAGTTCTATAAAGTGGATGTGTTGGCATCTGCGGATGCTTCTTTTGGCCGCAAAGTTTTGCAGGCTGCTGTTTAGAGGACCTGGTCCTCTTTAAGGGTGTATTGTTGTTTTTTTTTTTTTTTGTTTGGTGAGCTCCATTTGTTTATGGTTGAGCTCCATGTTAACTGGTTGGCTACAGTTTGGCCTTGAGAATTTTTTTCTTGCTGTTCCCACTCCTCATGTTTGACACTGCTTTGGGACGTCCAAACGGTTATGAAGATCTGGAGGTGTGTCCGTCAATGAACGAAAGAGAAAATGGGATTTTTGACTTACCGTAAAATCCATTTCTCTGATGTTCATTGACAGACACAGCTTCCACCCCTCTGTTACATAGTAGTTGAGGTTGAATAAAGACAATAGTCCATCCAGTTCAACCTGTGTAGGTGTGTGTGGCCGTAATCCTCTCTCATACCCCTGAATGTTCTGATCCTTGAGATGTAATGCCCCATACACACGTGCAGATTATCTGCAGACTTTTGTCTGCAGACTTACCTTTTTTATGTAGTGCAAGGGCCTGCCGGATTGCATACAAATTGAAAGTGTTTAGGTTTGACCTCATATTATATGGTTTTGGTAAGTCTGCAGACAAAAGTCTTCAGATAATCTGCACGTGTGTATGGGGCATTAGTCTAAGAGTCTTTTGAAAGCCACTATACTTCCCACAGAAACCACCTCTTGTGGTAGAGAATTCCACACTCTTGTAGCCCTAACAGTAAAGAACCCCCCACGTTGCATGAGGTTAAAATGCTTCTCCTCTAATCGCATTGTATGCCCTCGAGTCCTCATGCAATCCTATCGACTGAATAGCTTTTTTTCTATGCTGAGATCACCATTGAGATATTTATAAATTGCTATCATGTCCCCTCTCAGGTGTCTCTTCTCCAGGGAGAATAAATCGAGCGATTGCAGACACTCTTCATAATTAAGGTCCTCCAATCCCCTAATTAGTTCAGTTGCCCTTCTCTGGACTCTCTCCAGCTCCAACACATCCCTCCTGAGGACTGGCGACCAGAACTGGACAGAATACTCCAGATGCAGTCGGACCAGAGTTTTATAAACTCTGTGGAGTTGGCTTTCTTCTGACACAGCTTGTAACAAAACTGAGTGCCTATAGCTGGGTGTGGGTGTATAGCTGAGTGTGGGTGTATACCCCCTGGGACTGCCCATAGGCTTAGTCAAGCTTTTTCCTGCCTAGTGTCCTACTATATTTAATTAATTTTTTTCAAAATTGTCACACTTTTTTTTTTTTTTTCTTTTGTTTTATAGCACAAAAAATAAAAATCGCACAGGTAATCAAATAATAAAAAGAGAGCTCTATTTGTGGGGAAAAAAAGGACATCAATTTTATGTGGGTACAGTGTCGCACGACCGCCAAATTGTCCGTTAACCACTTGCTGACCGCCGCACGACTATTTACTGCGGCGGTCAGCCCCTCACAGGCAGAGTGACGTAGGTCTACGTCGCTAGCCTGTGAGGGTCTAGGGAGCGAGCGCGCGCCGCCGGAGGCGCGCTCCCGCTCCCGAGTGGTCACGGACCCCCCCCCCCCCCCCCGTGCGCGTGTGTCCGCCGGTCACTCGCCGATCGTCGGGGGAGAGGGATAAAAGCAGGCGGCTGATGTAAACAAGCCGCCTGTCATTCTCCCCGGTGTATGAATGATGATCATACGGTTCTACTATGTAGAACCGTTGATCACTGTTCATACATCTCAAGCCACAGCCAATCACAGTTAGAATCACGCCCCTAGGGACACATAGCCCCTCCCTCTAAAAAAAAAGTTAACCCCTTCACTGCCAGTGTAATTTTACAGTAACAGTGCATATGTATAGCACTGATTACTGTAGAAATGTCACTGGTAACCCCAAAAGTGTCAAAAATGTCAGTCAAGGGTCCGATCTGTCCGCCACAATGTCGCAGTATCGCAGATCGCCGCCATTATGCGTTAAAAAAAAAAAAAAAACAACAAAAATGACAAAAATCTTTCCCTTTGTTAGTAAACGCGATAACTTTTGCGCAAACCAATCAAAATACGCTTTTTTTTTTTTTTTTTTTTTAACCAAACATATGTAGCATAAAACAAATTGGCCGAAAATGTTAAACAATTTTGATTTTTACTTTTTTTTTTTGGGAAATTTCATATAAAAAAATGTGAAAAATGTTATTTTTGCAAAATTGACGATCTTTTTGGTTTATAGCGCATGATCAAAAAAGCGCACAGGTGATAAAATACCACCAAAAGAAAGCTCTGTTTGTGGGAAAAAAAGGACATCAAATTCGTTTAGGTACAGCGTCGCACAACCGCGCAATTGTCCGTTAAAGTCACGCAGTGCCGAATCGCAAAATACCCCCTGGTCTTTTAGCAGCCAAATCCTCCGGGGCTTAAGTGGTTAAAGTAACGCAGTGCCGAATCGCAAAATATGGCCTGGTCATTAAGGGGGTAAAATCTTCCAGGGCTGAAGTGGTTAATATAGGTTTACCTATCGGTAAAATCTAAAGATGGAAGTTTACTTCCTCTTTAAGATCCTGTGGGGGGGGGTTGAATCGAGATTGTAATCTTTTAATGATTAATCGTGCAGCTCTAAAGGCCAGAATCCAGCTTGAGATGAAGCCATGTAGTATTACCTCT
>NC_138773.1:321911429-322058929 GCF_965119305.1 Pelophylax lessonae
CCCTTTCCTGGCCTGCCGGGCTGCATGCTCTGATAAGGGTCTGGTATGGATTTTGGGGGGGGACCCCACGCCGGTTTTTTTCGGCGTGGGGCTACCCTCAAATTCCATACCGGACCTGAAGGGCCTGGTTTGGAACCTGGGGGGGACCCCCACGCAGTTTTTTTTTTTTTTTTTTTCCCATTTTTGGCGTGGAGTTCCCCCTCAAGATTCTCACAGTGCAGGTCGCGGCAAGTTGGATCCGACTTGCGGTGCGACTTCCATTCAAATCAATAGGGAACCATTGATTTTGAATGGAAGAAAAAAAACATATAACGTGGCTGAACGTAGGTTCGTCACGTTCGGCCGCGTTTCTGCGTTTGAAACGCTGGGAAACACACGTTCGAACGCAAATAATTGCATTCTTAAAAAAGTCCCTGAACGCAACTGCCTGCAAATGACTGTAAACAACCATGTGTACATGGACAGATAAGATAACATGGAGCTGCGTTCAGGGGCTTCTGAAAAAAACGCCCAACTGCTCCTAAACGGCCATTTCCAGCGTCCCGTGTACATGGACCCTAATACTTTCACACAGACTAAAAAAAATTCATTGATTTGGGTTATTTTCACACAAAAAATGTAGCAGATTACGTTTTGGCCTAAATTTACGAAGAATGATTATTTGCAAGATTTTGACTGAAATGCTTTTTTTTTTTTCTTTTTTCTTTCTTTCTTTCTAAATGTTCAGTAATTTTTCGGTTATTTAACAAAAATAAAAACCCATCAACAATAAAATACCACCAAAAGAAAACTTTTTGTGTATAAAAAAAAAAAAAAAGATAAAAATGTCATATGGAAACAGTGTTGCATAAACACGCAATTGTCATTCAAAGTGTGACACTGCTGAAAGCTGAAAATTGTCCTCCGTAGAAAGGGGGTGAAATGGTCGGTATTGAAGAGGTTAAATTGTTACCACGGTATAATTAAATGTCGAAACATGTAGAAGGGAGGAGAGCCCCACAGATCTAGTTTGGATCAAGTAAATCTTTTTCTCATGACTAGAGGTCAGAGAGTCAATGCGGTAACCTAAATTGCCACTACTTTTATACTATTTTTTTTGCAATTTGTCTCCTGTATTCTCTTCAATTAACTGCCAGCACTGAAGTCCTGATGGGGGGGTGGGCACTTGAGCCCCTGAAATGGTTATTTAATTTCTGTCCACTTGTCACGAGCAATAAAGATTTACTAGACTCACGTTACATCTCATCCTTTCTACATATCTCATTCTTTAAATCATCCTGTCTACATCTCACTATTATATACACTATATTTGTCAAAAAGTATTGGGACGCCTGCCTTTACACACATGAACTTTAATGGCATCCCAGTCTTAGTCCGTAGGGTTCAATATTGAGTTGGCCCACCCTTTGCAGCTATAACAGCTTCAACTCTTCTGGGAAGGCCGTCCACAAGGTTTAGGAGTGTCTATGGGAATGTTTGACCATTCTTCTAGATGCACATTTGTGAGCTCATGCGCTGCTGTTGGACGAGAAGGCCTGGCTCAAATTCATCCCAAAGGTGTTCTATCGGGTTGGGGTCAGGACTCTGTGCAGGCCAGTCAAGTTTTTCCACCCCAAACTCGCTTATCCACGTCTTTATGGACCTTGTTTTGTGCGCAGTCATGTTGGAACAGGAAGGGGGCCATCCCCAAACTCTTCCCACAAAGTTGGGAGCATGAAATTGTCCAAAATGTCTTGGTATGCTGACACCTTAAGAGTTCCCTTCACTGGAACTAAGGGGCCAAGCCCAACCCCTGAAAAACAACCCCCACACCATGATCCCCCCTCTCCACCAAATGATTTGGACCAGTGCACAACGCAAGGTGCATAAAGACTTGGATGAGTGAGTTTGGGGGTGGAGGAACGTGACTGGCCTGCACAGAGTCCTGACCCCAACCCAATAGAACACCTTTGGGATGAATTTGAGCCAGGCCTTCTCATCCAACAGCAACACCTGAGCTCACAAATGTTCATCTAGAAGAATGGTCAAACATTCCCATAGACACACTCCTAAACCTTGTGGACAGCCTTCCCAGAAGAGTTGAAGCTGTTATAGCTGCCAAGGGTGGGCCAACACAATATTGAACCCTACGGACTAAGACTGGGGTGCCATTAAAGTTCAATTGCGTGTAAAGGCAGGCGTCCCAATACTTTTGGTAGTATAGTGTGTATCTCTTTCTATCTACATATCTTTCTATCTATATTTTATCCTTGCTACATATACAATAGGTATAGAGTTTTAATCAGCTGTATTTGGTGCAACTTGTAACATTAAAGTGAAAGAACACCAACCTTTCAGAAAAAAAAAAAAAAATTCAAACACCGGAATCGTGGAATTGGAAAAAGGATCACCCCCTTGTGTCAGTATTTTGTTAGACCACCTTTTGCTTTAATTTCAGCCTTTAGTCTGTTGGGACTTGGCTCTACTACCTTCGCACATCTAGACTTTGCAATATTTGTCCGCTCTTTGCGGAAGTGCTTAAGTTCAGTTACATTTGATGGTGACCGTTTGTGGAGTGCAGTCTTCAAGTCCTTCCGCAGATTTTCAATGGGGTTTAAAGGAGTTGTAAAGGGAGAAGGTGCATTCTTTGCATTAAGATGAAAAAACCCTTCTGTGTAGCAGCCCCCCTAATACTTACCTGTGGTCCTTCTCTGTCCAGCGGTGTACCTCGCCCGTCAGGGGCTCTCCCTCCTGATTGGCTGGGAGACAGCTGCGGCGCCATTGGCTCCTGCGGCTGTCAATCAAAGTCAGCCAATCAGGAGAGAGAGGGGAGGGGCTGAACCACAGCTCCGTGTTTGAATGGCCACACCGAGCTGCAGCTTGGCTCGGGTGACCCCATGGCAAGCTGCTTGCTATGGGGGCACTCGACAGGAGGGAGGGGCCAGGAGCAGCGAAGAGGGATCTGAGAAGAGGAGGATCTGGGCTGCCCTATGCAAAACCAACTGCACAGAGGAGGGAAGTATGACTTTTTTTTTTTTTTTTTTAAAACCAGATGTTACAATCACTTTAAGTCTGGGCTCTGACTAGGCCATGCAAGGACATTCACCTTTTTCTCCTTCAACCACTGTGTGCTCATTGTTGCTGTGTGCTTTGGGTCATTCTCCTGTTTGAAGGTAAACCTTCCCATTGACAACTTTCTGCCAGCAGATTTTCCTAAAGAATTTGATGTTTTTTTGCCCCATTAATTTTTCTTTCTATCCTGACAAGTGCTCCAGTGCCTGCTGCACAGAAACATCCCCATAACAGGATATTGACACCCCCCCCCCCCCGCTTCCCTGCAGGGGGATTTTCTTGCCTCCATCGACATCAAGGACGCTTCTCTTCTTATTCCCATATGTGTTGGTCTCCAGCGCTTCCTCCGCTTTGCCGTGGGAGAGGAGCATTATCAGTTTTTGGCGTTCCCTTCTGGTCTCCCCTCTGCTCCTCGGGTCTTTACGAAAGCGGTGGCCCCGGTGCCAGCATTGTTATGCCAATGGGGGGGATCACGGGACTGGGCTACTTGGATGTCCTTCAAGCGGATTCTCCTACTGCTCTTGTGTGAACCTGGAAATCACCATACAAGCTTGAGGGAGTTTGACTGAATTTTCAGAAGTCTGCTCTGGTTCCGTCCACAACCTGGACTATCTGGGTCTGACTCTGCATTAGCCAGAGTGCGCCGTCGTCTGACAAAAACTACAGGCTGCAATTCGTCTCCTGCTGTCCAGCAGATGTCATCCCTCCGAACCTGCATGCAGGTGCTGGGCCTGATAATGTCTACCTTTTGAGACTGTTCCATTTGCACAGTTCCATACGAGGTCCCTACAGGGAGGTTCTGGCCAAATGGGACAAGAATCCGCAGTCTGAACAATCAGACCCGGCTGAGCCAGGAAACTAAAGAGTCCCTGATATGGTGGCTTTGTTATTTGGTGCTTCAGCTTGGCAAATCCTTTCTCCCCTTGTATTAGACAGTGGTCACCATGGATGCCATCCCACGGATGCGGTTGGGGAGGCATCCTCTGCAAATATTCTGTTTAGGGGATCTGGACACTGGAAGAGTCCAGACTACTGATCAATGTCTTGGAACTCTGAGCGATCAGACTGTGCCTGGACCATTGGACAGATCGTCTTCAGGGATGTCCAGTGCATATTCAATCGGACAATGCCACGACCGTGGCTTATATCCGTCATGGGGAGGCACAAGAAGTGTCCCGGTGTCTCTGGAGGTAGCCGGCATCCTAAGGTGGGCAGAACAATTAGTTCCAGCCCTCTCCACTGTACACATTCCCGGGGTGGAAAACTGGCAGGTGAATCACCTCATAGGCATTGGACCAAGGGGCGTGGTCCCTTTACCCGGAGGTGTTTCATCAGTTGTGTCTCTGGTGGGGCATCCCGAGGTGGATCTGTTGGCTTCCTGGCTCAACAGAAAGGCACAGAGGTTTGTGGCTCGGTCACAGGATACTCTGGCGGACGCTACAAATGCACTGGTGGCCCCATGGGGTCAGTATTGTCTGATTTACGCCTTCTCTCCTCTCAAGCTTCTGCCAAGACTATGCAGGATTGAGGCAGAAGTGATTCCGGTCATCTTAATGGCCCCGAATTTGCCTTGACAGGCTTGGTACACCGATCTGGTATGGCTGGTACCTGACGTTCCTTGGAAGTTTCCCCTCAGGGAGGATCTGCTGTCCCAAGGACCAATCTTCCATTCTGATTTACAGTCATGAGTCTGTGTTTCCAATGCTGTTAAAAGCTAGGAAACCTATTACTAGGAAGATCTACTATCGTACATGGAAGACGTACATTGAGTGGTGTGAGTCTCTTTGGGTTCATCCTCACTCTTGTTCACTGGCTCAAAACTTGACCTTCCTTCATCGGGGGGTTGAGCAGAAACTGGCCTTGAGTACTATCAAGGGTCAGGTGTCGGCCTTAGTGGTCTTATTGTAACGGCCCTTGGCCGCATACTCCCTGGTGTGTATGTTTCATCAGGGAGTTCGGAATTTGTCCCCTCCAGTATGCTCTGTTGCTGTCTTGGGACCTTGATTTGGTGCTCAGTCCTCCAGAAGCCTCTTTTTTGAGATTCTTCAGGCGAGTCCCCTTCTTACGCTGTCCCAGAAGGTGGCCTTTTTGGTGGCTTTCACCTCTACGCGCAGGGGGTCGGAATTGGCGGCGTTATCCTGTTGTTCACCTTACTGGTGGTTCTTTGCCCCTTTCCGTCATTTCTTCCTCAGGTTGTCTCTGATTTAATTTGAAGGAAGACATTGTGTTGCCTTCCCTGTGTCCCAGACCAACACATCCAAGGGAAATTGCTTTGCATGCCTTGGATGTGGACCGGGCAATTAGGGTGTACCTGGCACCTATGGAGTTCTTTAGGAAGTCAGACTCACTATTTGTGCTCACAAATGGGTCTCAGAAAGGGTTGTCTGTTTCCTCTGTGACCATTTCCAGATGGATCAGATAGATGGTGGTTTAGGTCTATTCCATCCTGGGTCAGGTTCCTCCTTTCCCTGTCGAGGCACATTGTACTCGGGCACTCAGTGCCTCCTGGGCTTTCCATCATCCGGCGTCAGTGATGCAGGTTTGCAAGGCGGCCTCCTGGTCGTCGGTGAGCACTTTCACAGAGTTCTATAAAGTGGATGTGTTGGCATCTGCAGATGCTTCCTTTTGGCTGCAAGATTTTTGCAGGCTGCTGTTTAGAGGATCTGGTCCTCTTTGAGGGTGTATTGTGTTTTTTTCAGGGGAGCTCCAGTTGTTTTGACTGAACTCCTGTTTACCTGGTTGGTTATAGTTAGCCTTGGGAATTTCCTTTTTGCTGTTCCCACCCCTCATGTTTAATACTGCCTTGGGACGTCCCAATGGTTAAAGCGCAGTGCCACCAATCTTTAAAAGTTGCTTTCATCCACATGCCCTCCTGCAGTGCATTCATAAAAGGATAATCTTTTTTTTTTTTTTTTTTGTTTGAATACCTTATTTTTATCTGTGTATGCAGCACTTCCGGCCTGGCCGCCTAGGCGATGTCATCATAAGGCAAATCCCTTGGGCTCCTGGGAAATCGGCGTCTCGTGTTATTTCGTCAACCGCAGCTGACTTCCAGGTTGTCTTCTGCAATCAACAAACTGCGCCTCGCAGTGTCATTAATTGCGCAGGCGTGAGATTGGGAGGTGCATGCTGGGTAGCCAACTGCACTGTTTGCCAGAAGTAAACAGGAGCGGGCTTCAGATGCCCACATCCAGCATGGCCCCTGCCTGCTGATGAGATTGTGTGATTGATTACAGATGTAACAACATCTGTATTCATACAGTTACAGCAATAGCCAATTATTGCCGTACAAGTAGTAACAATCATGGTGGAGCTTTTAAACATAAAAGGTTGTAGAGACGGGAGCTCCGCTTTAAGAAGATGAGGAGTTGTGTCAGTCAATGAACGAAAGAGCAAATGGGGTTTTTGATTTACCGTAAACTCCATTTCTCTGATGTTCATTGAGGGGCACAGCACCCACCTCGCTGTGGAGTTGTAATTCGTCTGACACTGCTTGTAACAAAACTGAGTGCCTATAGCAGAGAGAGGGAGTATAGCCCTTGTGACTGCCCATAAGCATAGCCAGGCTTTTTTTTTTCTGCCTAGTGTCCTACTCCTGTAGGGGGCAGTATAACCCAATGGTTAAGAAGATCAGGAGCTGTGTCCGTCAGTGAACATCAGAGAAATTGATTTTATAGTAAGTCATACATCCCATTATCCTTAGCTGCTCTGTGCAATAGTTTTGCATGGAGTGGCCCAGCTCCTCCTCTTTTAGGGGCCCAAGCAGGTGCTCTCCCGACCTGTGGCTCTGTGTGTCCATTCACACATGAAGCAGTGACTTGGCCCCACCCCCTCTGTCTCCTGATTGGTTTAGTGGTTGTGATTGGCGAGTCCCTGGAGAGGCAAAGCTCTCATGGTCATTGCTGATCGAGAGGGGGCTGCTGCATATACAAGGTTTTTCCATTTTATGCATGAAGGTAGAAAACCTTGTGCCTTTACAACCATTTTATCACTGCCCTATAGTCCTATCTCTGCTCCCCTTTGGTCCTGGCCAATCACAAAAGCCACAGCCCCAGACTTCAGTTTTTCAAGGGCCAGAAGGAGAAGGGAGGTGGAGTCTGAGACATGCCCTAAAGTTGAGGTTTAAAATGTATGTATAGCCAAGACTTTTTGTTTTTCGGTGGGAGGTAGAGTAAGGAAGAGTTGAGGTCCTCGTTTAAGTTTTTCTACTTGTAGAAATTTCGCCTTACTTCCTGTTGTGTCTCCCAAGACAGGAAGCAAAGGGAAATATATCCAACAAAGGACAGAGTGAGAATTCTCTTCTGCAAGAGTTATCGCAGAACAGGAGTCACGATTAGGAGTCCCCAATTTCCCCTCCCCTGTTTTTCTTGCAACCGTAAAATTTTGGATTACTCATTACATTCTGTCTCTGTGGCAGGGGTCCCCAGGACATAGAGAGAGGAGGAAGACAGAAGGTCTAACCTTTCCTTATAATATCCAAAGCTAATCTATAGCTATTTATACGCATCGCAGCTATTCCACCACCCCGTGGGACACCATATTTTGCTGGTACTGGGGGGGTTGCAATGTGAAGGGGACAGTGCTATGGGGTGGTGTGATGTGAAGGGGACATGTGCGGTAGGCGTTGTGGTGTGGGAGGGTGATGTGAATGGGCAGGGATATGGTGTGGTGAGGTGACATTAATGGCTGTGTTGTTATTTTGAGGTGACCGCAAATTTACACTGTGGACTCGGCTGGAGGTGCTTCAGCTGCATAAGATTTATTTTTGTGAATTGCAGTGCGCAATATCCTTCTGAAAGAGGCTGCTGACATCAGGGAATACTTTTTCCATGAAGGGTTGTACTTGGTCCCCAGCAATGTTTAGGTAGGTGGTACATGTCAAAGTACCATCCCCATGAATGGCAGAGCCAAGGTTTCCCAGCAGAACATGCCCAAAGCATTACCCTGCTTCCGCCAGCTTGTTATCTTCCCATACTGCATCTTGGTGCCATCTCTTCCACAGTTCAGTAACGCACACGCATCCGGCCATCCACATGATGTAAAGGAAAACATGATTCATCAGACTAGGCCACCTTCTTCCTTTGCTCTGTGATCCAGTGCTAATGCTCATGTGCCATTATAAGCACGTTTGGCTGTGGACACGGCTCAGCATGGATACCCTCACTGGTCTGTGGCTACACAAGCCCTGTACAAAACAAACTGCAATGCTCTGAGTATTCTGACACCTTTCTATCCGTACCAGTATTCACTTTACCAACACGGGCCAGCCCTCCCCACCTCCGTCAATGAGCTTTCCCTCCCCACCTCCGTCAATGAGCTTTCACTCCCCACCTCCACCAATGAGCCTCCCCCCTCTCCACCTCCACCAATGAGCCTCCCCACCTCCATCAATGAGCCTTCCCTCCCCACCTCCATCAATGAGCCTTCCCTCCCCACCTCCATCAATGAGCCTTCCCTCCCCACCTCCATCAATGAGCTTTCACTCCCCGCCTCCATCATTGAGTCTCCACTCCCTACCTTCATCAATGAGCCTTCTCTCCCCTCCTCCATCAATGAGCCTTCCCTCCCCACCTCCATCAATGAGTCTTCCCTCCCTGCCTTCATCAATGTGTCTTGGCCACTCATGACTCTGTCGCCAGTTGGCTGGTTTTCCTTTCTTGGACCACTTTTGGTTGGTCCTGACCACTGCAGACCGGGAACGTCCCACAAGAGCTGCAGTTTTAGAGTTGCTCTGACCCATCAACTTCAGGGACAACATTAATGAGCCTTCCCTCCCCACCTCCATCAATGAGCCTTCCCTCCCCACCTCCATCAATGAGCCTTCCCTCCCCACCTCCATCAATGAGCCTTCCCTCCTCACCTCCATCAATGAGCCTTCCCTCCCCACCTCCATCAATGAGCCTTCCCTCCCCACCTCCATCAATGAGCCTTCCCTCCTCACCTCCATCAATGAGCCTTCCCTCCCCACCTCCATCAATGAGCCTTCCCTCCCCACCTCCATCAATGAGCCTTCCCTCCCCACCTCCATCAATGAGCCTTCCCTCCCCACCTCCATCAATGAGCCTTCCCTCCCCACCTTCATCAATGAGCCTTCCCTCCTCACCTCCATCAATGAGCCTTCCCTCCCCACCTCCATCAATGAGCCTTCCCTTCCCCACCTCCATCAATGAGCGAATTTCACTCCCCACCTCCATCAATGAGCTTTCACTCTCTATCTTCCTCAATGAGCCTTCTCTCCCCACCTCCATCAATGAGCCTTGCCCCTCCACCTCCATCAACAGGCCTTCCCTCCCCACCTTCATCAATTCGTCTTGGCCACCCATGACTCTGTGGCCGGTTTTCCTTTCTTGGTCCACTTTCGGTTGGTCCTGACCACTGCAGACCGGGAACGTCCCACAAGAGCTGACTGGAGTTGCTGTGACCTGTCAACTTCAGGGACAACATGTTCACTTGCTGCTTAATATATTCCACCCACTTTCAGATGCCATTGTAAAAAAATAATAAATGTTATTCACTTTACCCGGTAGTGGTCATAAAGGGACAGGGCAGGACAAAAGATAGATAGATACAGTGCATCTGGAAAGTATTAACAGCACTTCACTTTTTCCACATTTTGTTATGTAAAAGCCTTTTTCCAAAATGGATTAAATTCATTATTTTCCTCAAAATTCTACAAACAATCCCCCATAAAGACAATATGAAAGAAGTTTGAAATATTTGCAAATTTATTAAAAAAGAAAAATATCCCATGCACATAAGTATTCACAGCCTTTGCCGCGACCCTCAAAATTGAGCTTAGGTGCATCCTCTTTTGACTGATCATTCTTGAGATGTTTCTACAACTATATTGGAGTCCACCCGGGGTAAATTCAGTTGATTGGACATGATTTGGAAAGGCACACACCTGGCTAAATAAGGTCACGCAGTTAACAGTGCATATCAGAGTACAAACCAAGCGTCATTGGACCTCCGAGATATGATTAGATATGGAGACACAGATCTGGGAAAGTGTACAGAAAATGTTCTGCAGCATTGAAAGTTCCAATGAGCACAAAAGCCTCCATCTGTAAATGGAAGAAGTTTGGAACCACCAGGATTCCTACTAGAGCGAGCCGCCTGGCCAACCTGAGTGATCGGGGGAGAAGGGCCCTAGTCAGAGAGGTGACCAAGAACCTGATGGTCACTCTGACAGAGCTCCAGCGTTCTCTATGGAGATAGGAGAACCTCCCATAAGAATAACCATCTCTGCAGCACTCCACCAATCAGGCCTGTATGGTAGAGTGGCCAGATAGAAGCCACTCCTCAGTAAAAGGCACATGACAGCCCGCCTGGAGTTTGCCAAAAAGCACCTGAAGGACTCTCAGACCATGAGAAACAAAATTCTCTGGTCTGATGAAACAAAGATTGAACTCTTTGGCCTGAATGGCAAGTGTCATATCTGGAGGAAACCAGGCACCGCTCATCACCTGGCCAATACCATCCCTACAGTGAAGCATGGTGGTCACAGCATCATGCTGGGGGGATGTTTTTCAGCAGCAGGAACTGGGAGACTAGTCAAGATTGAGGGAAAGATGAATGCAGCAATGTACAGAGCAAAAACCTAAGCGATCTATAGGCTGAGAGGAGGAGGGAATATGCAGGAGTACACTCTGGTTGAAATGTCCATAAAGTTCAAGCATGGGCTGATTGCTGGACAATGGGGAGATACTGGCTGTAGAAGGCTGCAGGCTCTGATGAGAGCTAGAAGGAACTCTGTGGAAATGTACAACGAGAGAAAAGAGAGCAGCGCCATCTGCCAAGTGCAAGTATAAAAGATGCATTTAATAACAACAGACCAATGCAAACTCGCAAGATGGGCATGATAAACAGGCATGTAAATGGTTCATCCACTCCAGTTGGAGGGCGGGCAGCGGGGTTCCGGGGAGTCTTTGCTGGTTCCAGCTGTAATGGAGGTTCCCAGCACTTCTGGGTACACAATGTCCCTCAGAGGAGAGCCGCTAACTTCCCTTCCAGGTAGAAGGCGGAGTGGGAGGTGCGCACGTTTGAAGCATGCGTGCTTCTTCCTCAGGCAATCAGATTGCGTACCCGGAAGTGCTGGGAACCATCATTACAGCCGGAAGCAGCGAAGACTCCCTGGATCCCCGCTGCTCGTCCTCCCACCGGAGTGGATAAACCCTTTACATGCCAGTTTATCATGCCTATTCTGTGAGTTTGCATTTGTCTGTAGCTATTAAACGCATCTTTTATACTGCACTTAGATGGCGCTGCTCTCTCTTCTCTCTTTTTAGCAATGTACAGAGAAATCCTTGATGAAAACCTGCTCCAGAGCGCTCTGGACCTCAGACTGGGGCAAAGGTTTATCTTCTAACAGGACAACGACCCTAAGCAGACAGCCAAGATAAGGAGAGGCTCAGAGGCATAACTAGAGCCTTCAGGGCCCCGATGCAAGAAACCATGAAGGGCCCCCCCAGATCCCTGGCCGGGGCCCTTCCCTTCAAGGCCAGGGCTCTTCCCACTAATCCTGGGGCTCTTTATTCTCGTTGCATGGCCTTTTATTATGGTCCCGCAGCAGGATCCTTTCACAAGTTCTGCAGTGGGCTCCCTTCCTGCAATCTTGGGGCCTCCCCACAGTGGTGCAATGCCAGGGCCCAGTCGCAAGTGTGACTTTTTCAATCCTGAAAGTTCACCCACTGGTTTGATACTGGGCCCCCTGGAGCATGGGGCCCGGTAGCAATCGCAACCCCTGCAACCCCTGTAGTTACGCCCCTGGAGAGGCTACAGAAAAACTCTGTGAATGTCCTTGAGTGGCCCAGCCAGAGCTCAGACTTGAACATCTCTGGAGAGATCTGAAAATAGCTGTGCACCGATGCTCCCCATCCAACCTGATGGAGCTTGAGAGGTCCTTCAAAGAAGAATGGGAGAAACTGCCCAAAAATAGGTGTGCCAAGCTTGTAGCATCATACTCAAAAAGACTGGAGGCTGTAATTGGTACCAAAGGAGCTTCACCAAAGTATTGAGCAAAGGGTGTGAATACTTATGTACATGGGATTTTTTTTCGTTTTTTATTTTTAATAAATTTGAAAAGATTTCAAACAAACTTCTTTCACGTTGTCATCATGGGGGATTGTTTTGTAGACTATTGAAGAATATTAATTTAATCCTTTTTGGAATAAGGCTGTAACATAACAAAATACTTTCCGGATACACTGTAGATGGTCAGCACCTTCTGTGAGAGCTGATTACAAAGTGTAAGATAGATAGAAGAGAGAAATAAAGATGGGTAGGGTAGGGTAGTGTAGAGTACAGTAGGGTAGGGTAGGGTAGGGTAGAGTCGAGTAGGGTAGGGTAGATATGGATACTAAAGACAGATTAGATGAGGTGATGGGTGACCCCTGTGCTCTAAATAAATGGTAGAGCTGATTTGAAGAATGTATTTTTTATTTTATGAATGAGTCACATTTTGGATACTTTTCTCCAGATATTCCATAGAACATCTCTGTCACATACAGATATTCAGCAATGCGGTTTCTCCATACATCCCTCTCTATATACAGTTCTTGCTGCGTTCTCAGAAATCCATTTCAAAGCCCTCGTGTCCCCGGCCCTCTGACAGCAGTCAGGTTACAATCAGCGAGAAATTTCCATAATTCTAGATAATTGCAGATATTTTTTTTTTTTTTCTGAAGGACTGAGTGATAAAATATTCTATTTGAGTGTTTTTTATCCATTGATTTACCGTGTCCTGGGGCCGTTCAGATGTGTAGGTACAAAGTATTATGGATAATGTATAGAATCTGACTCAGAGGGGGGGGGGGCAGGACTTGAAAAGCCCCCCCTCCCCTCGTAAAATCTTGTCATCGCCTTCTTTTGAAGATTCAGTTTTTCCAGGATGGAAGGTTGGAGCTTCTCTTTGAAATCTGCACTTTGTGACGGCATATTCATTATTAATTGTCACTCTTTACACCCGGGATGCAGGTTAACCTCTGACGCTCCAGTGCGCAGAGGAGCTAATCGGGTCATCGAAAACAATCAAATTGAAAAGAGTTACAATGTAACCCCTCACTGAATCGCATTTAAAACAAAACTTGTATGATTGCTTTAACCACTTTACCACCGGAGGATTTTGCTGTCATACATCCAGGCCACTTTTTGCGATTCGGCACTGTGCAACTTTAACTGACAATTGCGCAGTCGTGCGACGCCGTACCCAAACAAAATTTACGTCCTTTTTTTCCCACAAACAGAGCTTTCTTTTGGTGGTATTTGATCACCTGTGCGATTTTTACTTTTTGCGCTATAAACAAAAAAAGAGCATTTATTTTGAAAAAATAACAATATTTTTTACATTTTTTTATATGAAATTCCCCCCCAAAAAAATGTAAAAATCAAAATTTTTTTAAATTTTTGGCCAATTTGTTTTCTGCTATCTATGTTTGGTAAAAAAAATCACAATAAGCATATTTTGATTGGTTTGCGCAAAAGTTATTGCGTTTACTAACTAAGGGAAAGATTTCTGTCATTTTTGGTGGGTTTTTTTTTAACGCGTAATGGCGGCGATCTGCGTTTTTTTTTTTTTTTTGCGGGACTGCGACAATGCGGCGGACAGATCGGACCCTTGACTGACATTTTTGACATTACTGCAGTAATCAGTGCTATATATATGCACTGTTACTGTAAAAATGACACTGGCAGGGAAGGGGTTAATTTTATTGGAGAGGGAGGGGTTAATGTATGCCTGGTGCTTACTAACGTGTGTGGGGGGAGGTGACTGAGCGACACAAGGACAGATCGGATGTTCAGCTATGCTGAACCCTGCAATCCTTGTCACTGAGGAGATCCGCCCTCTCTGTTTACACAAGCGGGCGGATCTCCAAACTACATTCCCCGACGATCGGGGAAGAGCAGCGGCGATCGCGGCCGCCCCTCCCCTGGCCCGACTCCCGCTGTGACTGAAAACAGCGGGAGCGCGCCGCCCACAAGGGGCAGAGTCCAGCGACGTAGGTCTACGTCGCTGGACGATAACGAGCCACGTTGCTGCAGTAGCAGCAATGTGAGCAGTGGTAAAGAGGTTAAGGCCTCCCATACACAGGATACTTTGTTACTATCTCCTGTCTGGTCAATGTTTATAAACAATGTTACTTTGTATCTTTCTATTTCCTGTCTGATCAATGTTGATAAACAATGTTACTTTGTATCTCTCTATCTCCTGTCTAATCAACGCTTACAACCAATGTTACTTTGTTTTTCTCTATTTCCTGCATGATTAATGTTTATAAATATTGTTACTTTGTACCTTTCTATCTCCTGTCTGATCAATGTTTATACACAATGTTAATTTGTATCTCTCTATCTCCTGTCTACTCAATGCTTATAACCAACGTTACATCATTTTTCTCTATCTCCCATCTGATCAATGTTTATAAACAATGTTACTTTGTATCTCTCTATCTCCTGTCTAATCAATGCTTATAACCAATGCTACTTTGTATCTTTCTATTATCCTGTCTGATCAATGTTTATAAACAATGCTACTTTGTTTTTATCTCTCTCCTGTCTGATCAATGTTTATAAACCATGTTACTTTGTATCTCTCTATCTCCCGTCTGATCAATGTTTATAAGCAATGTTACTTTGTATCTCTCTCTCTCCCGTCTGATCAATGTTTATAAACAATTTTACTTTGTATCTCTCTATAAATATTGATCAGACAGGAAATAGAGAGATACAAAGTAACATTGTTTATAAAAAATGATCAGACGGGAGAGAGATACAAAGTACTATTGTTTACAAACATTGATCAGACAGGTGGTATAGAGATACAAAATAACACTGTTTATAAAAAATTATAAGACGGAAGAGAGATACAACGTAACATTGTTTATAAACATTGATCAGACAGGAAATAGAGAGATACAAAGTAACTTTATAAAAAATCACGCAGAAGATAAATACAAAGTAACAATGTTTATCAACATTGATCAGACAGGAGATAGAAAGATACAAAGTAACAATATTTATAAACATTAATCATGCAGGAAATAGAGAAAAACAAAGTAACATTGTTCATAAACATTGATCAGACAGGAGCTAGAGAGATACAAAGTAAAATTATTTACAAACATTGATCAGACAGGAAATAGAGAGATGCAAAGAAACATTGTTTATAAATATTGATCAGACGGGAAATAAACAATGTTTCTTTGTATCTATCTCCTGTCTGAACAATGTGTATAAGAATTTTGCACATGGTCCTTTTTATGACGGCAGAAGCGATTACAGCTGCGCACAGGACTCCTGATTGGTCCCAAGTTTTAAGCCCTCCCTCTCCCATTGTGATTTCTGCTGTACAGGGGACAACAGCTGGCTGATAAAATCAAATGATGGAATTTATTATTATTTTACAGGATTTATATAGCGCCAGCAGTTTACGCAGCTCTTGTTTTGTACTAGCTTTATTTAAAAAATGCATGCAATGGTATTTGTATTTTTCATACTCAGCTAGCCCTGTTAGATTTGCTGCAGCCATTGCATCTGTACAGCCATCCCTGGTTATATGTTATCTTTTAGGTAGCAGGTTGTGGAGGGGGGTAAATCTGCAGCCAAAATGTCTGTTTTTTACTGCCTCTTTGCTGCTCTTCTAAATGAGCTCTTACAGAAAAGTTGAGATTGAATTTAAATTTTGCTTATATCTGGGGATCTGCAGGTCACACTGGCATGAGGTTTTCTCTGGCTGTGACCCCGGGCTCAGAATGTTGTCATCGCGCAATTTGAATTATCCAAGTTTGTTATAAGTTCAATATAAAAACCGACACTAGAGGGAGCGTCTACAGATCTGTACAACATCCTCACATCCTCATCCAGTATGGGGCAGCTGAAGAGAACTATTATTTCTGTCAGGGGTCTGTGACCACATTGGGGAGATTTCCTTTTCACTTCCTGTCAGGACAGGAAGTGATAAGAATCTCCCTAATAGGGACACAGAAATACCCTATGTAGTAGTATAATATTATTAATAATAATAAAAAAAGTGTTTGTAACAATGTATTATTTCTTGTCTGAGTCTTTCTGTCCCGGAGACAACTGCCCCCCCCCCCCACATTTCTTTACGGTTGTCACAGAGATAGAAAGTCAGGAACATTTTCACCAATGGGGTCACACAGAGAAAATGAAAGCCTGAAATATGTTTTAACTCTATCCAAAGCAAAAAAAAAAAATTTACTTCTGAGCCACGTGTTTGGTACTTAGCATTTCCTGAGCTGGACACGGTAGACATCAGAGACATGCTGCACCTCGTGCCTTAAAGGCATTTCTTCTTCTCAGGAAGCTCGCCACAATACCGGCCCGGCTCATTACACCCCTTCCTCCTTTGTCTGGTGGTGACAGGTAGACATTAGGCCACCGTAGGCTAATGACGGTTAAATGATTGCCGACACCCAGGCTTGTCACTCAATCACCGGAGGTAGAATGTGCTACAACTGGCTATTCTGACTTTCCGGCAGCAACCGGCGGGTGTGATTCTGTGGAAACGCACCAACTTCTTCAGCCACGCCTTCAAGGGCTACTCCACCCAAAAAGTGGCATTTCAGTTATGGGCGTAGTATTTTGTCACTAAAGGGATTCTTGTTTCACTCATTTGAGTTGCGAGTTTTGCTAGACACCTTCAACCTGTCTGAGTACCCAGATGTGGAGGGTCAGTAATTATTCAGGGCTGAGGATAGTTCAGAGCTCTCAGTGTGGAAAACGGAAGGTCTGACCAAGGGGTCAATGGGCCCCAGCTAGAAGCCAAGAGACAGAGGGTCTCACCGAGGGGGGTCATAGGTGCCCTAGTCAGAAGCCAAGAGACAGAGGGTCTCACCAGGGGGTCAGGGGTGCCCTAGTCAGAAGCCAAGAGACAGAGGGTCTCACCAGGGGGTCAGAGGTGCGCTAGTCAGAAACCAAGAGACAGAGGGTTTCACCAGGGGGTCAGAGGTGCCCTAGTCAGAAACCAAGAGACAGAGGGTTTCACCAGGGGGTCAGAGGTGCCCTAGCTAGAAGCTCAGAGACAGACTATCTCAGAGGGGTTGGGGCGCTCCAGCCAGAAGACAAGAGACAGAGGGTTTCACACAAGTGGTCAGAGAGCCCCAGCCAGAAGGCAAGAGACAGAGGGTCTGCCCTGAGGGGTCAGGATCTGTCCTGAGCGATCAGAGGTGCCCCAGTCAGAAGGCTAAAAACAGAGAATCTCACAGAGATCAGTGGGCTCCAGCCAGAAGATAAGAGACAGAGGGTCTTACCTGAGGGGTCAGGGGGCCCCATCCAGAAGCCAAGAGACAGAGGATTTCACTGAGGGGTCAGGGGTGCTCCAGCCAGAATATAAGAGACAGATGGTCTCACTTGGGGGGTCAGGGAGCCCCAGCAAGAAGGCAAGAGACAGAGGGTCTTAGCTAGAGGTCAGGGGTGCTCTTGCCAGAAGCCAAGAGAGAGGGTTTTACCTGTGGGATCAGGGGGCCCCAACCAGAAGGCAAAAAAAAGAGGGTTTCACCCAAGGGATCAGAGGGCCAAAGCCAGAAGGAAAGAGACAGAGGGTCTCACCTGAGGAGTCAGAGGTGCCCCAGCCAGAAGCCAAGAGATAGAGGGTCTGACCCAAGGGGTCAGAGGTTCCCCAGTCAGAAGGCAAGAGACAGAGGATCTCAAAGAGGGGTCGGGGGGCTCCAGCCATAAAACACATTACAGAGGGTCTCACCTGAGGGGGTCAGAGGTTCCCCAGCCAGAAGGCAAGAGACATAGGGTCATAGCAAGGGGTCAGGGGGCCCCAACCCAAAGCCAAGGGACAGGGTTTTCCCCCGAGGTGTCAGGGGGCCCCAGCCAAAAGGCAAGAGACCAGTGTTGGGACAAGGTCACCTATAACCCAGGGCGAACATGCCAAATTGTGCCCCCCCCAACAGTTATGAGCATTATGTGTCAGCAAAAATCCACTCCCCCCCAAAAAAAACAATCAAGCACTAATCCGGATGCTTACCCCCTCTAAGCATAAATTCCTCCTCCTCCAAATACAAATCCGCCCCCTGCTTAAATCTTCCCAGCACAAATGTATGCACCCCTCCTGCAGCTCAAATCCTCTTATTCCTTATATGCCCCCAACACAAAATCCACCCCCCGGAACAATACCCCCCCCCTAGTCTAAATCCTCTACCCCTCAAGTGAGTACAAATTCTCTCCCCCCTGTCCAAACCCCCCCCCCCCAGCACAAATTCTACCCAATCCCCATCCTACCACAAATCCCCCCCAATCATCCCTGGTAGCACACAGGGTCTCAGCTGAGGGGGTCAGAGGTGCCCCCAGCCAGAAGCCAAGAGGCAGAGGGTCTCACCCAAGGAGTCAGGGAGCCCCAGACAAATTCCAAGAAACAGAAGGTCTCACTGAGGGGTCAGAGGTGCCCCAGCCAGAAGCTAATAGACAAAGGGTCTCACAGAAGGCCCAGAGCTGCCCCAGCTAGCAGCCAGGAGAGGAGAGGTCTTGTTCCAGCTGTTAGGATGGCTCCTATCGGGGTGTCAGGAAAATCCCAATCCATAGGCCAGGAGTGGGCCATGCAGCAGGGCAACTCAAGGCTAAGAGAGCAAAGGTGATCAAGCAGAGCTGGACAACACAGTCAGATGGATAGGCCAGAGGAGCAGCAGTGCTGCCAACAAGCGAGCCCGGCAGCTCGGCATTTTCATTGTTTGGATTTTGTTTGGAAGAAACCCCTGCGTGGGCAACTAATGTGTATGTGAACTTTATTTATTTAATAAAAGACGGCTGCCATACCCTAAAATACAGTTTTGGACTGGTGCAACTCATTTTAAATGCAGCTACTGCTTGAGTTTATTCTCCCCAATGCCACTCTATCTATCTATCTATCTATCTATCTATCTATCTATCTATCTATCTATCTATCTATCTATCTATCTATCTATCTATCTATCTATCTATCTATCTATCTATCTATCTATCTATCTATCTATCTATCTATCTATCTATCTATCTATCTATCTATCTATCTATTTATTCTATTCTATTCTATTCTATCTTTGAAAGGAACTGGCTGCCCTATGCATGTATCACAAAAACATGCACAATAAAAACACATGCACAGGTGTGAATAGGGCCTTAGACTAGTGGTCGACCGTTATTGTTTTTTCGTTGCCGATACTGATATTTTAGTCAGTGCATATCGGTATCGGCAGATATTTTCGTACATTTACATTTTTTCCTCTTTTGACAGGTACTCTTGTGGAGGGATCTGGGGGTCTAAAAGACCCCAAACCCCTCCTCTGCACTTAAAAACATTCAAAACGCCAAGTTTGGCTGTTTTGAATGCTGTCATTTTTTGAATCTGGCACAGAGTACCCGGAAGTGATGTCATGACATCACTTCCGGGTTTTTGCATGGAGACCCGATCAGAGCTGAATGCTGCTTTGATCAGGTCTTTGGTGTCAGTGCAGGCTGGTTGCCCGGGTCTCCCGGTGGGACGGGTAGACCTAGGCGAGCAGCAGAAGGCGACAGGAGGGGGGCGTCCCCTCCCGCTCCTTGTAATGACAGCCCGAGTGGCTTCTCAGCCGCATAGGTTGTCATTACAAGACAGCCGACCGTCGGCTTTGGACGCCGGTACCGGGGTGATGCCTCTAGCTGCAGGAATCACTCCGGTACAAGCACTTTCCCAAAATATCGGCAATATCGGTCATCTTGGTGGCCGATTTCGATATATCGGGGAAAGTGCATATCGGCCCTCGATATATCGGCTTTGCTGATAATCGGTTGATCCCTACCTCAGACCACTAAGAAGCTGAGGCCTTTTAGGTTCCACCAATAACTGCAGCATCATTTGAAGGCAGACTCGCCCTCTCAGGGCAGTCATTTCGGAGTGCTAGAAGACAATGTTGCCTATTTCTTCCCCAGTTTACAATGTAATAATAGAACAAATATTTGTCTTCATATTTTCACAATCTCTCTTCTTTCAGAGATTGGTGGAACTTCTAGAATTTGGCCAGTTTTTCATTTTTGGTGAAGGGGTGCCCCCCCCCCCATGCTTTTCGGGGTGTTGTTGAGTCACTGAGAACAAGCTGTGAAGATATGAAGGGGCGTGGCCTGAAAGCGATTACCGAGGAGAGGTTATTATGTGTCTCCAGAGGTGAAGGGAATGGTAATCCGCACTCCACCTACCCGCGGGGGGAAATTGCAAGATGAATCAGCGAATGCCAGGGCCCCAGGGGGTGCTTTTCCGGGGGCCAATATACTAGCTGCGTCCTGGTCGGATATGAGCGCATATTACATCCAACACAAAGGGAAGAATCTCTGCTCGTTAAACAGCAGTGCTGATATCTGGGGCTTAGCACATCGCTCAGGTCACTGTGGAGACGGCGCATTTTTGGAATTTTTCTCTTATTTTGCTCTATTTGTCACCAGCTGGTGAGACAATGGGTGCCGGAGAGTGCATATAGAAATGGAGAGATCAGTGTTTAAATTGAAATAGTTTCCATATACTTCTACAGCGCTGTGAGCACGGCAATACTGAAAATTCTGAATTAACCCTCTGACCACTGCTATACACCCTTACATATTTCTAGATAATATTTCTAGATAACCTCTGCATAAAAAAATGAGATTTTTGGTATTGTGTTCTATGTCAATACATGTTCAAGCTGGTCAACTGTGTCAAAGTGATCTGTCTCTGTCCAATTGTGTCAAAATGATCCCTCCCTGGCCAGCTGTGTCAGAGTGATCCAGCTCTGGCCAACTGCATCAAAGTGATCCCTCTCTGGCCAACTCACCAAAGTGATCCCTCTCTCTGGCCAACTCACCAAAATGATCTCTCGTTGGCCAACTGCCTCAAAGTGATCCCTCTCTGGCCAACCTCATTAAAGTGATCCCTCTGTCAAATTGTGTCAAAATGATCCCTCCATGGTCAGCTGTGCCAGAGTGATCCCTTTATGGCCGACTGCATTAAAGTGTTCCAGCTCTGGCCAACTGCATCAAGTGACCCCTCCCTGTCCAACTGCTTCAGAGAGATCTCTCTCTGGCCAGCCACATCAAAGTGATCCCTCTCTGGCCAACTGCATCAAAGAGCTCTCTCCCTTACCAACTCACCAAAGTGATCTCTGACTGGCCAACTGCGTCAAAGTGATCCCTCTCTGGCCAACTGTATAAAAGGGATCCTTCTCTGGTCAATTGCAACAAAGTTATCTCTCACTGGCCAACTATGTCAAAGTGATCCCTCTCTGGTCAACTGCATCAAAGAGCTCTCTCCCTAACCAACTCACCAAAGTGATCTCTCTCTGAACAACTCACCAAAGTGATCTTTTACTGGCCAACTGCTTCAAAGTGATTTATTTTATGGCCAACTCCCTCAAAGTGATCCCTCTCTGGCCAACTGCTTCAAAGTGATCCCTCTCTGGCCAACTGTATCAAAGTGATCCTTCTCTGGTCAATTGCAACAAAGTCATTTCTCACTGGCCAACTATGTCAAAGTGATCCCTCTCTGGCCAACTGCATCAAAGAGCTCTCTCCCTAACCAACTCACCAAAGTGATCTCTCTCTGAACAACTCACCAAAGTGATCTTTTACAGGCCAACTGCTTCAAAGGGATTTCTTTTATGGCCAACTGCTTCAAAGTGATCCCTCTCTGGCCAACTGCTTCAAAGTGATCCCTCTCTGGCCAGCTGTATGAAATTGATCCTTCTCTGGTCAATTGCAACAAAGTCATCTCTCACTGGCCAACTATGTCAAAGTGATCCCTCTCTGGCCAACTGCATCAAAGAGCCCTCTCCCTAACCAACTCACCAAAGTGATCTCTCTCTGAACAACTCACCAAAGTGATCTCTCTCTGAACAACTCACCAAAGTGATCTTTTACCGGCCAACTGCTTCAAAGGGATTTCTTTTATGGCCAACTGCTTCAAAGTGATCCCTCTCTGGCCAACAGCTTCAAAGTGATCCCTCTCTGGCTAACTGCATCAATGTAATCCTTCCATTGTCAAATGCGCCAAAGTCATCTCTCACTGACCAACTGTGTCAAAGTGATCCCTACCTGGCCAATTGTGTCTCTGCTGAAAGTCAAGTAACACATATATATGTATATATATATATATATATATATATATATATATATATATATATATATATATATATATATATATATATATATAAATAAAACACATGGCGAGCTAAAAGGGCGTGAGCACACGTTAATACGGAAAATTCTGAATAGAGAAGAGCTTTTTCAAACCATTGTGTATAATATTGTCTACAACACAGGATCACATGCATGCATCAAAGCTAGTTACATTTATAATTAGGGGTTTTTGGATTCAGGAGTTTGCCTCCACCCTAGCTTTTCAAGGTATGCTGAATGGGCAAACTAAAAGGCTAGATTTGACTAGTCACCTTGCCTATCTTATCCTCTGACTGCTTCACCCAGAAGTCATTATTTTAGTAGCAGACACCCCCCTCCCCCCCCCCACAAAATAGCATGGATCCCTCTAAAATCTATACCAGACCCTTATCCAAGCATGAAGCCTGACTGGCCTGGAAATAGATGGCCAACAAGCACGCGGCCCTGTTCCTCCTGAAACATACCAGGCAATATATTCTCACCACTGAGAGGGTACCTTGCTAGGACACCCCGTAGCAAAAGCACCTTGTTCTCTTGCTAATGCAGGCAAGGTCCTTATCCCGACATGGAAAAAGCAAAACTGCGCTAAATATCAAAACCCTAATAGCTGCAACTTAAATGTGACAAACATATGTATAACAAATAATAAGAAAAAAGCTGCGCTAAGTGACATAGACCATATATGATAAGATCTATTAAATAAATGTTGTGAGTCCCAGAAAGCAATAGTCCAAAGCCTTCAATAATGGGTAAACTGCTGAGGTCCAATCCAACAAGGCACAAATAAATTCAATGTGAATAGGTACTGCTTACCAAATATAGCAGTAAAGTGAGCGTTGATATACACAAAAACCGAATCAATGGAACTCTGCAGATGACTCCTTACAGATGATATCCGCTCAGAATTGTGGATCGGTAGATATGGTAATGAAACAAAAAATATACATAGCGTGATACTGTATAAAAATTCTAATCTCCAGTGTGAATGAAGGAAATAATAGGTGTGCACCACCACCAACACAGGCTGCTTACCAGAAGTAAGAAGAAAGTGAGCATAACATATCTCAGTAACAGAATGGAAATAAAGAACCACCTCCGTGCTCCCAGAATAATTACCAGAAATTGGTAGGCAGATTATGCGACATTAATCACTCAAATGGATAGAGCCACCACCAGAAATTCCTGCTTACCAGATGTCAGCAACCAAATGCATGCAACAATCAGGGAAAGCTGATGTATGGCAGTCCACAGGTGAATAGGCATAGACACTCCCTTGACAATAAAGCTGATCCACACAGATACTCCGCGATATTACATAGAATAAATGATAGGGGGAGAGCCCATAGCGTAAAACCATTTATTAAAAATAAATAAAACAAAAGATTTGCACTTACAAAAGTACACAGGAATAGCGCTGAATTGGAGCCGCCGGCCAGTCGGCTTCAAACACCCGCCTGAGTATCGTCTCGTCTCGTAGAGGTGACGTCAGCACGCCGCGACCGACGTACGTTTCGTCAAAAACTGACGTTCTCAATTGAAAGTACCACAAACAAAGTAAGGAAGCGGTAAACAATCTAGTTCTCCCCCGTCCACAGTGTCCAATGGTTCTTCCCAGCTCTAGAAAGACAACACTGACACTTCCTGTTCTGGAACGGTGGCCGAGTATGGTACCATAGGGGTTGTAAAGCCGCCCGATCACTTCCACACACGCTGCAAAGCAATCCAAACATCCGAGAACTTTCTCCAACCTCCTAAGCAGCCATTCTTAGCCAGAATGTTATGGAACCCTAGGATTCCCCTACAAGTTGTTAGGGGTTCCTTGAGCAATGAGCAATTTCTAACTCTTAGATAAGTAACCACTGACATAATGATCTTTTTAGCTAACTGCAATAAGGAGCATTTTTTCCAATGACCACCAATGTAGGAGACATTCTTCCTACTAATTACCAATCTAAAAGGCATTCTTCCTATTGAACTCCAATGCAAGGGACATTCTTCCCATGGACTACGAGTATAAGGGGCATTCTTCCGAGTGACAACAAATGTAAGGAACATTCTTCCCACCAACCATTTTTCCTACTGATCACCAATGTAAGGAGTATTCTTCTCACTGACCACCGTTGTAAAGGGCATTCTTTTGACTGACCACCAATGTAAAGGGCAAGCTTTTTAGTGAACACCAATGCAAAGACCATTCTTCCGACTGACCACCAATGCAAGGGACATTCTTCCCACTGACCACCAATGTAAGGAGCATTCTTTCCACTGACCCCCAAATTAAGAGGCATTCTTCCCACTGACCCCCAATGTAAGGAACATTCTTCCCATTAACTACTAATGTAAGGAGCATTCTTCCCACTGATCACCAATGTAAGGGACATTCTTCTCACTGACTGCCAATGTAATTGGCATTCTTCCCACCGATCACCAATGTAAGGAGCAGATAAATACACATGTTCGACAGTACACCATTAGGTGTATTTATCTGTGATATATCCAGAGTCCAGCTGGTGATCCCTGAAGCACCCACTACAGATGAGCCTCTAATACAGGAATGTGTGGAAAGAGAATATGAACAAAACAATGTAAGGAGCATTCTTCCCATAGACCACCAATGTAAGGGCATTCTTCCCACTGATCACCAATGTAAGGGACATTCCTCCCACTGCCCACCAATGTAAGGGACATTCTTCCCACTGATCACCAATGTAAGGGACATTCCTCCCACTGCCCACCAATGTAATAAGCATTCTTCCTACTGAGCACCAATTTAAAGAGCATTCTTCCCATAGACCACCAATGTAAGGAACATTCTTCCCACTGACTACCAATGTTAGGGACATTCTTCCTACTGAGCACCAATGTAAAAAGCATTCTTCCCACTGACTGCCAATGTAAGAGGCATTCTTCCCACTGATCACCAATGTAAGGAGCATTCTTCCCACTGATCACCAATGTAAGGAGCATTTTTCCAACTGAGCCACAATATAAGTAGCATTCTTCTCATAGACCACCAATGTTAGGGACATTCTTCTCATAGACCCCCAATGTTAGGGACATTCTTCTCACTGAGCACCAATGTAGGGAGCATTCTTCCCACTGACCACCAATGTTAGGGACATTCTTCTCACTGAGCACCAATGTAGGGAGCATTTTTTCCACTGACTACAAGTGTAAGGGGGTCCTTCTCTTACTGACTCTCCCAATAAAATAATCACCAGTGTGAGGGAACATTTTCAACATCTGTATGTCTTTTCTATCATTAATATTAGTCATTCTATTTGAATATTACTATAAAAATTATTTTGTCCTACACAGCAGTCTTGAGTACCAAACATGCTAAGTACAACAAATACCTATTTCTTTCACTTATTTTTATATCGTAACTTACTGTTCATGTTAGAGTACCCTAAGCTGTAGATATAGTAATTATCAGGGGTTCCTTGAAACCTGAAAGTTATTTCCAAGGCTCCCCCATGTAAAAAAGGTTAAGAAAAGTTGCTCAAAAGTTTATAATAACAAAAGGTAAAAGGATAGAGTATCTATATACAGTACCTTCCTTCCTTTGGGTCACCTGTGGCTCTTGGATTGTGTATATGGAAGTTTTCTACTTGATTACGTTGGTTTTATTCTTTTTTTCTTTGTTGGTTAAGCTGGATGGACTGGTGTCTTTTTTTCAACCAGATTAACTATGTAACTATATTATTCTTTGTCAAAATGCTGAAAACTTCCTGGAATCTCAATCACTAACCACTCATCACCCCCCTTTAAAATCGAACCCCCCACCAGGACTTTGGGACAATGGATTCCGGGGGTGTCTATTTTAGAGTGCCCTCGGCACGAAAACTCCAAACAATGTCAACGTGTTCCGGAAATAGCATCCAGCCTATAGGTCTGATTAATTAACGAATCCGGATATTTATAGCCACCGTATAGAAGAACAAATCAATGCTAATTATAGCAACAGGATGGATGGTTAAATAAAGTCGCGGTTGTATTGGAGAATGTGCGTTATATAAAGTAAATTAAAGCAAAAACAGCAAGCCCCCCCCCATAAACGCCTGCGCATTATGTCATAGGTTTTTCCCAATCTTACGGAAATAATCGGGCTCTCGTCTTTCAGTCCCGTGCGTTTCTTTCTTTCTTTCTTTCTTTTTTTTTTATCAATGTAATTGTCAAACTTAACAATTTATTTTAATCACAAAAAAAGTATGGGAGTGAAACAAGAGAGGGAGAGGAATAGGCACAATTCGAACAAGACGCCTTTTATTCCGTCCGCAGCGCGGCCTTGACATGAGTTCCACTTCACGGGTCCCTTTCAATTGCTTCCCAACCACACATAAAGCCGGCCCCGCTTGTGCCTGAATGGGATAGAAATAAAACACTCAACCAGTTCACAGTGGATGCTCCTAATTAGATATAAATACATTTAACCCATCAGGCAAGGAACGGCTCCCCCCCCCCTTCTTTTTTTGTATTCACCCCCGCTGAGCCGCGGTTTAATGTATGGGGGGAGCATGCCTGAGCCCGCTGAATGGCTACGACTGTCGCTGGCCTCACAAGGTATGTGAAAAGTGTCCCGTTCTCACATCGCCACCTAATACTCAGCCTGCCAAACAAAAACACGGGCCGGCAGGTTGTAGGAGCAAAGGGGAACTGGTGACCGGGCCATGAAAGACCGGCCCTTCGATGGCCATCAATAGGGCACCCTCGTTGAGAAGGATTAAGGGTCTAATGGTCGTTTTTTCTTTTTTTATTATTCTTTTCCAACCTCGATGGCTGCCCCTGCCGGGCCTTTTTCAGGGATGTGATTGAAAACATCTCTCTGAGGAGCCGAGATTCAATTACATTCCTGGCTGGAAAGCGGACAGGAATGTTCACAGCTTACAGAAGCTGAGGCCAAGTTTTAGATGCCTCCATAGATTGCATGTCATGAATGTCATGTTAGATGTCCCTCTGTCTGTAATCAAGCTTTGGCACCTTCAGAATATTCAATAGAAATCAATCGGCTGACATAGGTGGGCAGACAATGGTCGCACTGGCACACATGGTTGGCTCTGGCGCAATCCTTCATTTATCACCCAGCTCATAAGGATATTGGGAATTGACCATAAACATCAGAGATAGCAGGGCAGGCAATAGTCGCATTGGCCCACATGCTTGAGTCTGGCGCAACCCTTCATTCACCACCCACCCCACAAGGAAATTTGGCAGTGGCTATAAACATCAGAGATATTAGGGCAGATGATGGTTGCATTAGCACACATGGTTGGCTCTGGTGCAACCCTTCATTCACCACCCGCCCCACAAGGGCATTTGGCAGTAGCCATTAACATCAGAGATAGCAGGGCAGACAATGGTTGCATTGGCACACATGGTTGGCTCTTGCATAACTCTTCATTCAACACCCACATCACAAGGACATTTGGCACCTTTCATAAACACCAGAGATAGCAGGGCAGACTTTGGTTGCATTGGCACACATAATCAGCTCTGGCGCAACCCTTTACCCCCCACAAGGGCATTTGGCACCGGCCATAAACACCTGAGATACCAGGGCAGACAATGGTATCATTGGCACGCATGGATGGCTCTGGCGCAATCCTTCATTTATGACCCACCTCACAAGGACATTGGGCACTGGCCATAAACATCAGAGATAGCAGGGCAGGCAATGGTTGCATTGGTACACATGGTTGGGTCTGGTGCAACCCTTCATTCACCACTCGCCCCACAAGGGCATTTGGCAGTGGCCATAAACATCAGAGATAGCAGGGCAGACAATGGTTGCATTGGCACACATAGTTTACTCTGGCGCTACCCTTCATTCAACACCCACCTCACAAAGGACATTGTTTTTTTTTTTTTTTGGCCCCTGCCATAAACATCAGAGATAGCAGGACAGACTATGGTTGCATTGGCACACATGGTCGGCTCTGGCCCAACCCTTCAACCCCCCCCCCCCACAAGTGCATTTGGCACCTGCCATAAACACCTGAGATAGCAGGGCAGACAATGGTTGCATTGGCACACATGGTTGGCTCTGGCCCAACCCTTCACCCCCCCACAAGTGCATTTGGCACCTGCCATAAACACCTGAGATAGCAGGCCAGAAAATGGTTGCATTGGCACACATAGTTTACTCTGGCGCTACCCTTCATTCAACACCCACCTCACAAAAGACATTTGGCACCTGCCATAAACATCGGTGATAGCAGGGCAGACAATGGTTGCATTGGCACACATGGTTGGCTCTGGTACAACCCTTCAACCCCCACCCCCACAAGGGCATTTGGCACAGGCCATAAACACCAGAGAAAGCAGGGAAGACAATGGTTGCATTGGCACACATAGTCGGCTCTGGCGCAACCCTTCAACCCCCACCCCCACAAGGGCATTTGGCACAGGCCATAAACACCAGAGAAAGCAGGGAAGACAATGGTCACATTGGCACACATGGTTGGCTCTGGCACAACCTTTCATTCACCACCCGCCCCACGAAAGCATTTGGCACCGGCCATAAACACCAGAGATAGCAGGGTAGACAATGGTCACATTGGCACACATGGTTGGCTCTGGTGCAATCCTTCATTTATCACCCACCTCATAAGGAAATCGGGGAACGGCCATAAACATCAGAGACAGCGGGGCAGGCAATGGTCGCATTGGTACACATTGTTGGGTCTGATGCAATCCTTCATTCACCACCCACCCCATGAGGGCATTTGGCACATGCCATAAACACCTGAAATAGCGGGGCAGACAATGGTCGCATTGGCACACATGGTTGGCTCTGGCACAATCCTTCATTTATCACCCACCTCACAAGGACATTGGGCATCGGCCATAAACACCAGACATAGCAGGGCAGGTAAAGGTCGCATTGGTACACAAGGTTGGGTCTGGTGCAACCCTTCATTCACCACTGACCCCATGAGCGCATTTGGCAGCGGCCATAAACATCACAGTTAGCAGGGTAGACAATGGTTGCATTGGCACACATGGTTGGCTGTGGTGCAACCCTTCATTCAACACTCACCTCACAAGGACATTTGGCATCTGCCATAAACACCAGAGATTGCAGGGCAGACTATGGTTGCATTGGCACACATAGTCGGCTCTGGCGCAACCCTTCAACCCCCACAAGGGCATTTGGCACAGGCCATAAACACCAGAGAAAGCAGGGAAGACAATGGTCACATTGGCACACATGGTTGGCTCTGGCACAACCCTTCATTCACCACCTGCCCCACGAAAGCATTTGGCACTGGCCATTAATGCCAGAGATAGCAGGGCAGACAATGGTCACATTGGCAAAAATGAATGGCCCTAGTGCAGCCTTTCATTTCCCGTCCACCCACCCACCACAAGGGCATTTGGCTCTATCCATAAACACCTGATATAATGGGTCAGACAATGGTTTCATTGGCACACATGGTTGGCTCTGGCACAACCCTTCATTCACCAACCACCTCACAAGGACATTAGGCACCGACCATGAAAACACCTTTATCTGGCAGGCCAACCTCAATCTGTTGGAGAGGAGCCAGGTCATCTAAGATCATATTAGACTGAAATCAGTACTGGAACTATCACGGTCACAAAGGTTTCACATGCAACTGGGCCTTGGCATTCTGCCACTGTTGGGGCGCCCCAAGATGGCAGGAAAGGGGTCAGCTGCAGAACATGTGAAAGGGTCCAGCTGCAGGACCATAATAAAGGGCCCCATGATGGAATTAAAGGGTCCAAGGATCAATGGGAAGGCCCTGGCCTTGGAAGGAAGGGCCCTGGGACCAGAGAAAGGGACCAATGGAAAGGGGGGCCCTTCATGGATCTTGCACCAGGGTCTAGAAGGTTCTAGTTACACCTCTGACTGGAATGTGCCCACTAGCGTTGGAATGATCTGATCTTCTAAATAAAGAGCACCTGTATTAAAACACCACCATGCTACCTGAATGCCCTGGTCAAATACATGGCTAAGAATGAGCTAAATGCTTATCTTTCCAGACAAGACCAGAACTCAGGGATGCCTCTGGTGGGAATCAAGTGGTTAAATGCCAAAGCATTGTTCACATGATGTCAGCCAAGGGAAGGATTACTACGCAATTGAACATTGGTTAGATGATCTCAGCCAATCAGGAGGCCTACTGTTCATGAGGAGTCCCTGGCTGACTGGTTCTGCCTAAACGTTAGACCCCCTAAGCCGTGTCAGCTGAAATCACATGACTGATTGCACCTAATGAACATTGAGCACTATTTTCCAAACAGGTGCCTCCCTTGGCAGGCATGCAGCGGTGCTAATATTTCCTAATGGCACCCCAATGTGCCATGCAAAATTGCCTGCCAAAATGCATTATAACATAGTGAGCAGTTAATCTTTGCAGTCATTTTCATTTTTCTTTATTTTAAAGTTTCCCTGAGATGGGCTTTATATCACCTTCTCCATTGACTCCAACGCGTTTCAGCAAAATCTCACAATTTTGGTAAAATCTCCTAAATGTTTCCTCAAAATTTTAAAGGAAATAAAAACTATCCATTTCACATCACTAGTGGTCGATTGGGTTCAGCCTATTGGAAGTTTCACTTCCATTTCGCTGTTTTGCATGTTGTTCTGCTGTGGAGGGAATGTCAGGAAGCTGCAGAGCGAATTTCAAGAAGTTGCGGAGGGAATTTCAGGAAGCTGCAGAGGGAATGTCAGGAAGCTGCAGAGGGAATGTAGGGAAGCTGCAGAGGGAATTTCAGGAAGTTGTGGTGGGAATGTCAGAAAGCTGCAGAGAAAATGTCAGGAAGCTGCGGAGGGAATGTAAGGAAGCTGCAGAGAAAATGTCAGGAAGCTGCGGAGGGAATGGGGACTGTCAGGAAGCTGTGGAGGGAATGTCAGGAAGCTGTGGAGGGAATGGGGACTGTCAGGAAGCTGTGGAGGGAATGTCAGGAAGCTGTGGAGGGAATGGGGACTGTCAGGAAGCTGTGGAGGGAATGTCAGGAAGCTGTGGAGGGAATGGGGACTGTCAGGAAGCTGCGGAGGGAATGGGGAATGTCAGGAAGCTGTGGAGGGAATGGGGAATGTCAGGAAGCTGTGGAGGGAATGTCAGGAAGCTGTGGAGGGAATGGGGACTGTCAGGAAGCTGTGGAGGGAATGTCAGGAAGCTGTGGAGGGAATGGGGACTGTCAGGAAGCTGCGGAGGGAATGGGGAATGTCAGGAAGCTGCAGAGGGGATGTAAGGAAGCTGCAGAGGAAATGGCAGGAAGCTGCGGAGGGAATGTCAGGAAGCTGTGAAGGGAATGTCAGGAATCTGTGAAGGGAATGTAAGGAAGCTGCAGAGGAAATATAAAAAAGCTGTGGAAGGAATGTCAGGAAGCTGCGGAGGAAATGACAGGAAGCTTCAGAGGGAATGTTAGGAAGCTGTCGCAGGATTGTCAGGAAGCTGCAGAGGGAATGCAAGAAGCTGCAGAGGAAATAACAGGAAGCTGCAGAGGAAATGTCAGAAAGCTGTGGAGGGAATGGGGAATGTCAGGAAGCTGTGGAGGGAATGTCAGGAAGCTGCGAAGGGAATGTCAGAAAGCTGCAGAGGGAATGTCAGGAAGCTTCAGAGGGAATGGGGAATGTCAGGAAGCTTCAGAGGGAATGTCAGGAAGCTGCGAAGGGAATGTCAGGAAGCTTCAGAGGGAATGGGGAATGTCAGGAAGCTGCAGAGGGAATGTCAGGAAGCTTCAGAGGGAATGGGGAATGTCAGGAAGCTGCGGAGGGCTTCAACATTTTTTTCTCCCCCAGGTGACAGGGAGCCACGTGCAGAGCTGAGATCAGGAGCACGTGGAGAGTGTTTGAACTCTGTGTCCACGCTGGGAGGAGACGCTGCAGAGGAATTAGAGGTATGTAGGTGGGGAACGAAGCTGCTTGTTGACAGGTAAAATATTTAAATCTGCTTAAAGGGCCCCGGAACATCAGCTGCAAGCTGGCTCATGCTGGAGGTGTCTTAATAACACAGAAAAATGTGGCTCCACTTTTTGGAACAGAGGAGGCTTGGAGTTGAACCCAGTCACTCATTTCTCACATGAAAATGCCATTTTAAAAAATGTACTTTAATCTGCAGCTTTTATTAAAAATACAATCTGGAGATTCTACCATGAAGGTTCTTGTCCAGGCACTTCCTGTTATAGGGTGACACCTGTCCCCCAGATGTGCTCCTGTGTTGTCAGCCTGTCATATATTCTTCTGGTGGAGACTCATTGCGCAAGAGCAATGACATGCAGCCAACACTATAGGTAGGGCATGTGGACAGGAAGTGGCGGAAACGAGCCTCGGGGAGATCAGCAGCACTGAAATGTGATATAGGATGAAAAAAGGTGAGAACAAGTAATTTATGAATAAAAAAATCATTATGATACACATAACAAGCTAAATGTCATCCATTAAAGGTTTTCAACCACTTTAAGCCTCATTAAAGAGGACCTCCAGTCTCCACCTAATAAAATGTAAACTCAGCAGCAACAAATACTGTAGCTGCTGACTTTTAATATAAGGACACTTACCTGTCCCTGGATCCAGCACCGTCCTCACCCAAGCCGATTCTTCAATCGGCTTTGGATTCAGGCGTCGGCATCCTCATAAAGGTCATCCATCGCCCAGGGCAAAGATGCCAAACTGCCCGTATTATGTACTAGCACAGGAGATCCTACCCCTATCTGTCATCCGCTTGTAAATAGGAGGACTTTTATTAAGAGTGGAGTCATCTCCAGAACTGGGGCTGTGCATTGTGGGAGACCCCTGTGGCAAATTTGTGCGGCTACTGGAGGTCCTCTAGTATAAGTTTGCCAAGTATGGTGCCCTAAACCCCCATGGTTTGGGCCCTACAATAGCTTGCCCTGCTTTGTTAATCTATGACAGGGTCGTAGTCTGGAAATTTGAGGGGCTACAGCTTGAAGCCCAAATGAGTCCGGGGGCCCATATTTGGCACAATAGTAGGGGAGGTCTTCCTTTACCACCCCAAACATTTTGGGGTTTGTTAGCCCAAAGTTTCCTGGTCAATTTTTTCTAGAGCCCCTTGAGAGTATGTGGCCCCGGGCCGTGCGGAACAGCAGGGAGTGCTGAATACTGCAGGAATCCCTTGACTATTCTGCGGTGGTCAGCTAAAGTGTACCCCAATGCAGGTCCCTGTGAAAATTAAGCATTTGCCCCAAAAAAATGTATGAGGGCCCCCTGGGGATCATATAGTATCCCTGTGCCAAATTTGGTGCCCCTGGGCACCGTGGTTTGGCTACCACAGGGCCCTACATTTAGGCTAGCCTGGCCTGCTATGTTAATCTATGGTGCAGCCGTAAATGGGAATTTCAGGGGCCACAGATCGGGCCCCGAATTAGTACAGGGGCCCAAATTTGGCACAGAGGTAGGAAAGGTCTTCCTATACCACCCTACAATTTTGGGGTTGGGGCTCTGCAGTTCCTGTGTCCTGCGGTAGTCGGGCAAATTCCACCCCCATGAAAATTAAACATTGGCCTCAAAAAACATTTGTGGCCCCTGGGAGTTCTTTAATAACCCTTTAACTAATTTGGTGCCCCTGGGCAACATCGTTCCGCTACCACAGGGCCCAGGCCTAGCCTATGCCTAGCCTATGTTAATATAAGGAACATTAGGGAATTTTGAGGGGGAAAAAGCTTGGGCTCCAAACATGTCCAGGGGCTCAAGCTGTGGGAGCCTGGACTCTTTCGGGGCCCGAGCTGTGGCCCCTCAAATTTCCAACCGCGACTGAGCCATAGATTAACAATGCGGGCCAATCTACCATAAATTTAGGGCCCTGTGATACTGTGGTATGCAGCCTGTGTCCCCCATCACGCAGCCTGTGTTCCCCGCCGTAATCCAGCCTGTCCCCCATCACGCAGCCTGTGTCCCCCATCACGCAGCCTGTGTCCCCCATCACACAGTCTTTGTCCCCCATAAGGCAGCCTGTGTTCCCCGCCATCATCCAGCCTGTGTCCCCCATCACGCAGCCTGTGTCCCCCATCACGCAGCCTGTGTTCCCCGCTGTAATACAGCCTGTGTCCCCCATCACACAGCCAGTGTCCCCGCCGTCATCCAGCCTGTCCCCCATCACGCAGCCTGTGTTCCCCGCCATCATCCAGCCTGTGTCCCCCATTACGCGCTGTTCACAATTGTGTTTTTTTTTGGGAGAGGAACTATAAATCCCAGCATGTACTTTCAAGCTTAATTGTACAAGTTACTGTGGGGGATAGCACTGTGCAGGAGTTTTTATTTGCCAAAAGCTCCAACTGTAAGGCACTGTCCGTGGGCGCATGCGCAGTAGTATTCTATTGAGCTGCCGAGAAGTCCAACTCTCGTGCACAGAGTTGGAGTTCTCCGTTAACGGGCATTGCCGTTCGCGCATGTGCAGTAGTATTTTATTAAGCTGCCGAGAAGTCCAACTCATGCATGGAGTTGAAGACCTCCGTGCTTTCAAGGCGGCGCATGCGCGGTAGTGGTAAATTGCCGAGATCTCCAACCGGAAGTGATGCGGGTTGGAGATCCCGGCAGGTTGGAAAATTCGGCAGTACAGCGGCCTCTGCTCAGACACAGTTTACACCATCCATGCTGGGGAGGAGGCCTGCGCTCTGTCCTTGTCTTCAACCCGCACTCAGTAGGTCAGCGGTGGGGACATTTTACTTCTCTCCACCAGGAATCATTTAGGCATGTCTGTGGCAGATGCGGTGCAGCCTTTTTACAGGACTCCAGAGTGGCCCAGGGGGCAATTGCCCCCCTGACCCCTGGCCCTGTCCTCCCCTGGTCGCGGGACCAATTTGACAGCCATGCAGGTTCCTGTCCTGTGGTGAAGTCTGGCCCCATAGACTTCAATAGGTGCACATGAAAAATGGATGGACGTGCTAGTTCTATTGACTGCAGTGCAGCGCGAGGTGGTGGATTGCACTGAACTGAAATAATTTGTGCATTTGAAATTTTTTTTCTCGCACACAACACTGCAGCTCAGCGGTCTCAACTGGCCAGGTATTAGATAAGGCATTTTCCAGTTTGCCTTGTCTATGAGCTATATAGCTTCCCAATGCAGTCCTACTTCACCTGGTGTGAATGGGCCCTTACAGCTTAACAACAAGCCCCCACAAATGATACTTTATTTCACATTCATTGGCCAAGCAAAAAAACACATCATGCATTTAAATGCAAGAAAAACGCACAGCAAAAACAAAAAAATGTAGCTGCACATGTGTGAACGGAGCAATTCTGTGCCCTAAACTGAAATCTCAAACATTCTAATCAGCTTTCCTAATTCTCTTCTCTGGACTACAGAACACCTCCCTCCTATGATATGGAGATGAGGAGAGGGGGAGGTGTTTGTAGGGCATATCAGGGGAGCAGGTGACATTGCAGATATAATCTGGAGGAACTCTGTTGGCTAGATTTACTACAACTGGAGAGTGCAAAATCTGGTGCAGCTGTGCATGGGAGCCAATCAGATTCTCACTTCAGCTTGTTCAATTAAAGCAGAGTTCCACCCGATTAGGTGTACGTTTAGTAAACTGAGATAAGCCGAGATCTGGATGATCACGGCTTGTCTCAGAGCATTGCCGGTTTAAATTACTGAGAAGAGTAGTGGAGAACTAATAGTCTTCTCTTCTCATCTCAGTACACAAACGGGTTGCATTCACTGCAACAGAAACGGCCAGTTTAGTAACACATGATGTCACCTGATCACTGTGCTTCTCTTTGAAGATCTCCTCTTCCTGCTTCTCCAGCTCAGAGGTGGAGAATCAGGGGGAGAAGCTGTGTGATTAGAAGAAGACTTCTTTCTTCCTATATATCAGCACCAGTGGGTTCAAAATGAATGTATATATTGTATGTATGTATGTATGTATGTGTGTTTGTGGGTGTATGTATGTGTGTATATATATATATATAAATAGTTTGTGTGTGTGTATATATATATATATATATATATATATATATATATATATATATATATATATATATATATATATATATATATACTGTATGTATTGGTGTATATATATATATATATATACTGTATGTACTGGTGTATGTATATGCATGTGTATATATATATATATATATATATATATATATATATACTGTATGTACTGGTGTGTATATATATATATATATATATATATATATATATATATATATATATATATATAGGGGCGTAACTACAGGGGTTGCAGGGGTTGCAATTGCAACCGGGCCCCATGCTCCAGGGGGCCTGTGTGGGTCCACTGTACAGCAGGAGGAAAATGGAGAAGATTGCTTCCTCTGTATGCTGCCCCCGTCACTCCTCCTATCCAGTTCACTTGTGTTCTGCTGTCTCTGGGCCCCTGTGTGCTCCCCTGGTCCTCCCCACTGTGCTGCCCCCCCTCTCCTGCCGGCTGCTGCAGGGGATTTGTCACAATAGAGAACCAGGAAGGGATCTGTAAATATGTAATTTACCAGCTCCTTCCTTTTCTGAATAAACAGAGTCATAGTCAGTCATATTGTAAAAAAAAAAAAAAAAAAAATACAATTAAAATACTAAAAAATAAAAAAACTACTGACACCAGTGGGTGAACTTCCAGGATCGCAAAGGTCACACTTGCAACTGGGCCCTGGCATTCTGCCACCGTGGGGAGGCCCCAAGTTGTGAAAGGGGACTGTAATAAAGGGCCCTGCAACGAGAGTAAAGGGCCCCAGGATCAGTGGGAAGGGCCCTGGCCAGGGGTCCGGGGGGCCCTTCATGGTTTCTTGCACCGGGGCCCTGAAGGTTCTAGTTACGCCTCTGTATATATATATATATATATATATATATATATATATATATATATATATATATATATATGTACTGTATGTACTGGTATGTATGTATGTATATATATATATGTGTGTGTGTGTGTGTGTATATATATATATATATATACTGTATGTATATATACTATGCATGTGTGTGTGTGTATAGATATGTTTCATGTGTCAGAACATGTCATTACGAGTTCTTTTAAACTTTAGTTTCACTTTTTAAATTTAGGGGCGGCTGTAATCTCACAATATCTCTTGAGATTACAGGCAGTCCACCCAGTTATACACAGATCTCGGCAGTTCACAGAGAAAAAAATTCTCCTCTGATGACCCTGTGAGTAGTGTTGAGCGAACACGGACTGTATTATTCGTGTTCGTACCGAATAATTGGATTTTTGTTACCCGAACACGGACACGGACACTTTACTGTATGTTCGGGTAAAAATCCGTGTTCGGTCGTTTTATTTCCGGGTTTTGCATGCTTTGGCACTCTTTTCATGGCGGGCTTTCAACAGCCAATCAACAATCGTTTAACTGGTGTGCCTTAAGCCATCCCAGCCATGCCTGCAAATGTCTCAGTAGCTGTGATTGGCCGTCTAAAGCATGTGACCAAGTCTTTATAAGTTCGAGGCAGCCGCAGCGGCGTCATTATGCTGCTTAGATCAGGGACAGAGCACACATCAACGTGCTGGCTGCTGATTAGGGAAAGATAGGCAGGAAAAAAACATTTGTGTCCGGATAGAATTGAGGGACAGGTCGGAGTGTTTAGGCAGGGCGAGTTGTAGGCATTTTAGGGATAGAGTCTGCTGAATTATAGGGTCAGTGTGTTCTACAAACTACAATCGATATTGCTGTGTGGGGTGGGGTCTGCATTTAGTTCTCCTGATCTACGATCTCTTCTCAATCCTGTTAGGGACAGAGTCTGCTGAATTTTAGGGAAAGTGTGTTCTACAAACTACAATCGATATTGCTGTGTGGTGTGGGATAGGAGATAGGCAGGTGTCAGTGATCCACATCCATTTTTCTGTGTGTGGGCTGCAGTGAACACAATCTTTTTGGGGTGCAGTGAACACAATCCTTTTGGAGTGCAGTGAACAAAATCTTTGTGGGGTGCAGTGAACAAAACCTTTGTGGGGGTACAGTGAACACAATCTTTGTGGGGTGCAGTGAAGACAATCCTTGTGGGGTGCAGTGAAGACAATCCTTGTGGGGTGCAGTGAACAAAATCTTTGGGGGGTACAGTGAACACAATCTTTGTGGGGTGCAGAGAAGACAATCCTTGTGGGGTGCAGTGAACAAAATCTTTTGGGGGGTACAGTGAACACAATCTTTGTGGGGTGCAGTGAACAAAACCTTTGTGGGGTGCAGTGAACACAATCTTTGTGGGGTGCAGTGAAGACAATCCTTGTGGGGTGCAGTGAAGACAATCCTTGTGGGGTGCAGTGAACAAAATCTTTGGGGGGTACAGTGAACACAATCTTTGTGGGGTGCAGTGAACAAAACCTTTGTGGGGTACAGTGAACACAATCTTTGTGGGGTGCAGTGAACAAAACCTTTGTGGGGTACAGTGAACACAATCTTTGTGGGGTGCAGTGAAGACAATCCTTTTGGAGTGCAGTGAACACAATCTTTGTGGGGTACAGTGAACACAATCTTTGTGGGGTGCAGTGAACAAAACCTTTGTGGGGTACAGTGAACACAATCTTTGTGGGGTGCAGTGAACAAAACCTTTGTGGGGTGCAGTGAACACAACCTTTGTGGGGTACAGTGAACACAATCTTTGTGGGGTGCAGTGAACAAAACCTTTGTGGGGTACAGTGAACACAATCTTT
This sequence comes from Pelophylax lessonae, assembly GCF_965119305.1. Lineage (NCBI taxonomy): Eukaryota > Metazoa > Chordata > Amphibia > Anura > Ranidae > Pelophylax > Pelophylax lessonae. Next base: position 321,950,226 of record NC_138773.1, read on the forward strand.
GTGGGGTACAGTGAACACAATCTTTGTGGGGTGCAGTGAACAAAACCTTTGTGGGGTACAGTGAACACAATCTTTGTGGGGTGCAGTGAACAAAACCTTTGTGGGGTACAGTGAACACAATCTTTGTGGGGTGCAGTGAAGACAATCCTTTTGGAGTGCAGTGAACAAAATCTTTGTGGGGTACAGTGAACACAATCTTTGTGGGGTGCAGTGAACAAAATCTTTGTGGGGTACAGTGAACACAATCTTTGTGGGGTGCAGTGAACAAAACCTTTGTGGGGTACAGTGAACACAATCTTTGTGGGGTGCAGTGAACAAAACCTTTGTGGGGTACAGTGAACACAATCTTTGTGGGGTGCAGTGAAGACAATCCTTTTGGAGTGCAGTGAACACAATCTTTGTGGGGTACAGTGAACACAATCTTTGTGGGGTGCAGTGAACAAAACCTTTGTGGGGTACAGTGAACACAATCTTTGTGGGGTGCAGTGAACACAATCTTTGCGGGGTGCAGTGAACAAAACCTTTGTGGGGTGCAGTGAACACAACCTTTGTGGGGTACAGTGAACACAATCTTTGTGGGGTGCAGTGAACAAAACCTTTGTGGGGTACAGTGAACACAATCTTTGTGGGGTACAGTGAACACAATCTTTGTGGGGTGCAGTGAACAAAACCTTTGTGGGGTACAGTGAACACAATCTTTGTGGGGTGCAGTGAACAAAATCTTTGTGGGGTACAGTGAACACAATCTTTGTGGGGTGCAGTGAAGACAATCCTTTTGGAGTGCAGTGAAGACAATCCTTGTGGGGTGCAGTGAACAAAATCTTTGGGGGGTACAGTGAACACAATCTTTGTGGGGTGCAGTGAACACAATCTTTGTGGGGTGCAGTGAAGACAATCCTTTTGGAGTGCAGTGAACACAATCTTTGTGGGGTACAGTGAACACAATCTTTGTGGGGTGCAGTGAAGACAATCCTTGTGGGGTGCAGTGAAGACAATCCTTGTGGGGTGCAGTGAACAAAATCTTTGGGGGGTACAGTGAACACAATCTTTGTGGGGTGCAGTGAACAAAACCTTTGTGGGGTACAGTGAACACAATCTTTGTGGGGTGCAGTGAAGACAATCCTTTTGGAGTGCAGTGAACACAATCTTTGTGGGGTACAGTGAACACAATCTTTGTGGGGTGCAGTGAACAAAACCTTTGTGGGGTGCAGTGAACAAAACCTTTGTGGGGTACAGTGAACACAATCTTTGTGGGGTGCACTGAACACAATCTTTGTGGGGTGCAGTGAACACAACCTTTGTGGGGTACAGTGAACACAATCTTTGTGGGGTGCAGTGAACAAAACCTTTGTGGGGTACAGTGAACACAATCTTTGTGGGGTACAGTGAACACAATCTTTGTGGGGTGCAGTGAACAAAACCTTTGTGGGGTAGAGTGAACACAATCTTTGTGGGGTACAGTGAACACAATCTTTGTGGGGTGCAGTGAACAAAACCTTTGTGGGGTACAGTGAACAAAACCTTTGTGGGGTACAGTGAACACAATCTTTGTGGGGTGCAGAGAAGACAATCCTTTTGGGGTGCAGTGAACACAATCTTTGTGGGGTACAGTGAACACAATCTTTGTGGGGTGCAGTGAACACAATCTTTGTGGGGTGCAGTGAACACAATCTTTGTGGGGTGCAGTGAAGACAATCCTTTTGGAGTGCAGTGAAGACAATCCTTGTGGGGTGCAGTGAACAAAATCTTTGGGGGGTACAGTGAACACAATCTTTGTGGGGTGCAGTGAACACAATCTTTGTGGGGTGCAGTGAAGACAATCCTTTTGGAGTGCAGTGAACACAATCTTTGTGGGGTACAGTGAACACAATCTTTGTGGGGTGCAGTGAAGACAATCCTTGTGGGGTGCAGTGAAGACAATCCTTGTGGGGTGCAGTGAACAAAATCTTTGGGGGGTACAGTGAACACAATCTTTGTGGGGTGCAGTGAACAAAACCTTTGTGGGGTACAGTGAACACAGTCTTTGTGGGGTGCAGTGAAGACAATCCTTTTGGAGTGCAGTGAACACAATCTTTGTGGGGTACAGTGAACACAATCTTTGTGGGGTGCAGTGAACAAAACCTTTGTGGGGTGCAGTGAACAAAACCTTTGTGGGGTACAGTGAACACAATCTTTGTGGGGTGCAGTGAACACAATCTTTGTGGGGTGCAGTGAACACAACCTTTGTGGGGTACAGTGAACACAATCTTTGTGGGGTGCAGTGAACAAAACCTTTGTGGGGTACAGTGAACACAATCTTTGTGGGGTACAGTGAACACAATCTTTGTGGGGTGCAGTGAACAAAACCTTTGTGGGGTAGAGTGAACACAATCTTTGTGGGGTACAGTGAACACAATCTTTGTGGGGTGCAGTGAACAAAACCTTTGTGGGGTACAGTGAACAAAACCTTTGTGGGGTACAGTGAACACAATCTTTGTGGGGTGCAGAGAAGACAATCCTTTTGGGGTGCAGTGAACACAATCTTTGTGGGGTACAGTGAACACAATCTTTGTGGGGTGCAGTGAACACAATCTTTGTGGGGTGCAGTGAACAAAACCTTTGTGGGGTGCAGTGAACACAATCCTTGTGGGGTGCAGTGAAGACAATCCTTGTGGGGTGCAGTGAAGACAATCCTTGTGGGGTGCAGTGAAGACAATCCTTTTGGAGTGCAGTGAACACAATCTTTGTGGGGTACAGTGAACAAAACCTTTGTGGGGTACAGTGAACACAATCTTTGTGGGGTGCAGTGAACAAAACCTTTGTGGGGTACAGTGAACACAATCTTTGTGGGGTGCAGTGAAGACAATCCTTTTGGAGTGCAGTGAACACAATCTTTGTGGGGTACAGTGAACAAAACCTTTGTGGGGTACAGTGAACACAATCTTTGTGGGGTGCAGTGAACAAAACCTTTGTGGGGTACAGTGAACACAATCTTTGTGGGGTGCAGTGAAGACAATCCTTTTGGAGTGCAGTGAACACAATCTTTGTGGGGTACAGTGAACAAAACCTTTGTGGGGTACAGTGAACACAATCTTTGTGGGGTGCAGAGAAGACAATCCTTTTGGGGTGCAGTGAACACAATCTTTGTGGGGTACAGTGAACACAATCTTTGTGGGGTGCAGTGAACAAAACCTTTGTGGGGTACAGTGAACACAATCTTTGTGGGGTGCAGTGAACAAAACCTTTGTGGGGTACAGTGAACACAATCTTTGTGGGGTACAGTGAACACAATCTTTGTGGGGTACAGTGAACACAATCTCATACTTCTGAAGCTTTGAGGGTGCTGCCTGTTCTATACTCCTCCTCCTCCTCCTCCTCATCCATCCTTTTAGGTGTACAAACAATAGTAATTGGGGCCTAGTGTGCTTCTGTACGTGTGAAAAACATACACTTTTTTTTGATCATATTTCCTATTCCGCTATTCAATAAAAACCTTTGTGGCTCAATTAAATTGCGGAATAGTCTGTGTCGGTACGTGTGAGATCCACCTTTCCAAGTTTTTGGGGTTCATCTCATACTTCTGAAGATTTGAGGGTGCTGCCTGTTCCATACTCCTCTTCCTCATCCTCCCTTTAGGGTAGGAAAAAATTTAATCGGGCCTAGTCTGTGTTTGTACGTGTGAGATACACAGTTTTTTATCCTATTCCGCTATTCAATACACACCCTTTTGGTGTAAAAAAACATTAAATTGCGGCATAGTTTGCATATTTGACTGTGAGATACACCCGTTCGATACTGTTGTTCTTTTGTTCCGCTATTCAATAAAGACCTTTCTAGGGCAAGATCTTAAATTTCAGAAATATGAGGAGAGCGTCAAATAGGGGCCGTGGCCTGGGTCGTGGTGCTGCTGCTGCTAGAGCTCCTGTTGCAAGGAGAGGACGTGGTCGATCTGTGCCAGCTACACGCACAAGTGAAACACCTTCCTCAAGTGTGAGTAGGCGACAGAACCTGCAGCAGTATTTGGTAGGGCATCATACGCCTCTAGAAGTGATGAGGCCAGAACACAGAGAGGCGATAGTAGATTGGTTTGCTGCTGACAGTGCCTCCAGTTCCTTCACATTGTCTCCCACCCAGTCTACTGCAGAAAGGTCAGAGTTGGCACCTGCAGCCAATGTCCAACCGTCTTTCACCTCACCCCCTTGCAAATCAGGCAAGCAGTCTGAGCCCCAAGCCATAGAGCAGTCTCTTATTCTTTTTGAGGACTCTGTCAGCAGGGTTTCCCAGGGCCATCCACCTAGCCCTGCCCCAGAAGTGGAAGAGATTGAGTGCAGCGATGCCCAACCACTTATTTCTCAAGATGAGTACATGGAAGGACCATCACAGCACGTCTCCGATGATGACGAAACGCAGGTGCCAACTGCTGCGGCGTTCAGCATTGTGGAGACCGACAGGGAGGGCAGGGGTGAAGACTGGGTGGAAGATGATGTGGAGGACGATGAGGTCCTCGACCCCACATGGAATGAAGGTCATGCAGGTGACCTGAGTAGTTTGGAGGACGAGGCGGTGGTCGCACAGAGCCACCAGCACAGCAGAAGAGGGAGCAGGGTGCAGAAGCGGAGCGGCCGTGCCCTAGACACTACGCCTGCTACTGCTACCCTTCCTCCTCTGGGTGCATGCCAAGGCACGGCCCTTAAGGCCCTTCAAAATCCTCAGCACCAAGACCATGATGCTCTTAATCCTGCCCTGGTCCTCCTCCACCGCCGCTTCCACCTACACCGCCCATAGGTGTGCGCAGCCTATTGCATTAGGGTGTGCACCCCAAAGTTGAAATACACATGCATGTGTTTGCCTACATGTACATTGCCCCGATACATTACTCTCCCTGCTGGCAAAGAGAAATAGAGTAGAGCAGGTGCGAGGGAGATCTTTCCCATCTCCTCACTGGCAAACAGAGCGATAATGCTATGTGCCCTAGGTGATTAGGGTGTGCCCAGGTACACCAGGCACACCCTGTGCGCACGCCTATGACACCGCCACATCCACCACCACCTCAACCTCCCTCCTACTCCATATGGGCCTCGTCCTTCAGAGATGAAGAACATTGTTTTATTTTTCTGTTTTTTTTTTTGTTGTTTTAAGTTATTTTCCTATCCACATTTGTTTGCAGAGCACTTGCCATGCTCTTAACTACGTTTTGCTGCCATTTGCAGCACTCTAGCCCTTTCCATTGGTGTTTTAGAGCCATTTTAGTGCCTTAAAGTTCGGGTCCCCATTGACTTCAATGGGGTTCGGTGTCCGGGAAAAGTTCGGTAAAAGTCCGGGACACGGACCCGGACTTTTTTTTAAAGTTCGGCCGAACCCGTCGAACACGGACATCTAGGTGTCCGCTCAACCCTACCTGTGAGAATTGAAGTTCTCCGCCTTCTAAACTGGGTGCCAGAGGAGATATTTTTTCTCTGAGAACTGCCGAGAAGTGAACTGAGAGAAAACTTCTCAGTTTACTAAACGTACACCATTACCAGCAGCAGGTGTGTAGAGTGCAGCCAAACTCACAAGCAATAAGCCCCTCATTCACATTAAACTTTATCTGAACTCGCACGATTTCAAAGCTGACTTTCAGTCCGACTTCGGGGGCGACTTAAAAGACATCTGTGCAGGTTAATGCAGTGGTTCTCAATTCCGGTCCTCGGGACCCACTAACAGGCCAGATTTTAAGTATTACCTTGGGGAGATGCAGACTAGAATACTGCAATCACAGAGCAGCAAATGGGATCACCTGTGATGTAATTTAGTTATCTTGCAAACCTGGCCTGTTGGTGGGTCCCGAGGACCGGAGTTGAGAACCACTGCGTTAATGTACAGAAGTCGCCTCTGAAGTCGCCAAAAGAAGTGCAGGAACTACTTTTGGAAATCAGTGCGGCGTTGCACAGATTGGGTCGCTCCCATTGCCGACAATAGGCTGCGATTTGTCATGTGATTTGACCTGTCAAATCGCATGTCAAATCACACCGATGTGAATGGGGGGGGGGGGGGCAGAAAGACGTAGGAATCACACAGCTCTCTGTGCAGCTATATATGTCATGTTATGTATCAACTATTTCCACAATGCTACATTTGTATCATAGACACCACAACACACCTACAATGTTATAATGAAAGTATCTCATTCTAGCAACTGGGAGAAACAGAAAGTGAATTCTGCAGCAATGTGGAATTTACTCACAGCCCGCTATCTGCAGGTAAAGATACCATACAGCAGGAAGTGTGTTACTAAAAGGATCGCCAGGTGATAAAAATCCTGAAAAAAAGAAAACGAATGCAGCCTCCACATCTAAGAACCAGTGAGCTGCGATGCATGGAACATTTTTTGTTCCTGGTTTTGTTACATTTTAACCACTTCCGGACCGCCTTCCGCATATTTACTGGCTGCGCAAAATCACGTACCTGTACGTGTCCTGTAGGTACCTGTATGATTTTGTGCACAAGATCTGGGGTGTGCACCCACGCTGCCAGAGCCCCGCTCCCACTGTGATTGGACACAGCGGGGGCCAATCAGCGGGTCTGGCGCCTGTGATGGCCACCAGGACCCGCAGATCGTTCTGAGGAGAGGCAGAACGGCGGTCTGCCTATGTTCACATATCACAATCACCCCAGAATGCACATCTACAGCTCACATGTAGTATATAGCTACACCCTTGAGGAGCACACATCTACAGCTCACATGTAGCACATAGCTACACCCTTGAGGAGCACACATCTACAGCTCACATGTAGCACATAGCTACACCTCTACAGCTCACATGTAGTATTTAGCTACTCTTGAGGAGCACACATCTGCAGCTGGCTCAGGTTGGTACTGCTGTGGGTACTGCTGGCTGGTACTGTGCTGTAGGTACTGCTGGCTGGTACTGTTGTGGGTACTGCTGACTCTGGCTGGTACTGCTGTGAGTACTACTGGCTCTGGCTGGTACTGCTTTGGGTACTGCTGGTTCTGCTGTGGGTACTGCTGGTTCTGGCTGGTACTGCTGGCTCTGACTGGTACTGCTGGCGGGAAATGCTGGCTAGCAGCGGTGCTGCGCTGGAGGAAGAGGCAATGTTTCCTGTATTGGTCAGAGGCGGAGTGCATTTGATATCACTCCGCCTGTGACTCACTCAGACTGTCACAACTGAGCCGGAACTATACAGGAAGCATTGGCTCCATTCTGACAGATCAGCTGAGAGACACAGACTCAGCTGCATGGGGGGCCGGACCAAATGACTTCGAGGGCCGCATACGGCCCCCGGGACATAGGTTCCCCACCCCTGCCTTATGAGCAACACACAACCACAGCTCACACATCTAAGACCCCACAATGCACACACAGCTACAGCCCATGAGGATCACACAGCCACACCTAGGTGGGTAACACAGCTACCACCCAGGAGCGGGCCAGCTCCTGAAACAGCAAGTAAAAAAAGTATATGTAAAGCCCTCATTGTGAAGCATTAAAAGCAACATTGCAGCCAAGCCCCACAGTCCTCTATCTTCTAGCGTCCTGATCCAGTCACTGTAACTACTTAGAATCTGGACTTGCTGGTATTCCCACCAATACCAAGACAGGCTTGGTTAACACCCCGGGCAAGGACGTCCCTCCCACTACATGCTGTGGAATAGGTGCCCTTTCTATGCCCCCTTGTTCAGGTTGTCCATGGTTGCCATGGAGTGTCCACTACACGTTTGTCCATCTGCCTGCTTTCTAGCAACTGGAAGGTAGTTGCACATGTGCAGTGTGTTTTTCATGTCAACTGTGGGCAGATGGAGTAGAGAGGGAGCATGTTGAAGCACAGTATGACATCAGTAGCTGTCAGAGCACACATGAATGAGTGGTCTGTTGGTTGCTAGCCACTGATTCTGAGACTACGTGCAGTAAAGGGGCGCCATCCCCAGCGCTGTGCCCTGGGCAGGCTGTCCCTCCTACCTACCCCTTGTCCCTACTGCTGTGCCCTAAGCGATGCCCCTCCTGCCCACCACATATCCCAGCCTTGATTCCCACTCTAGAGGAGTCATCCTTGTATGTGTCCTCCAATATACTTTGACAATTTCTTCTATATGTCAAGCATCTGCAACTTTACTTCTAAATCTAGTGTGCCACTTACAGTATAGTGGCAGGGTCCATGGGTATCCACAAGGGGGGGGGGGGTAAGTGCCCTCTATAGAATCTCAACTTCCCCTATAAGTGGTTGTTAAGCCACTTTATACCATCCTGTGTGGTCTGTTTAATAATCCTGTGTGCCCGTGCTCCTATGTCTGTGTTTTTAAAAAACAAGCCATTCTTTACCAGTTTTCAGAGCGCCGATGCCGCTCACGTGACCTGCTAGCTCTCTCCTCTCCCTATCCCCGAGGATTCCTTGCTGATGTAAGTTGGGAGAGGAGGAGGAGGGGAGGAGGAGAGGCCGAGAGGAGGAGAGAGGCGGTGGGTCATGTGAGCAGCGATCGGTGCTCTGAAAAGAAGAGTTTATTTTTATAAAACCCAGACACAGTGGCACACAGGATTATTAACCACATGCCGACCGCCACAGGCAGATTTACTGCGGAAGGGAGGCTCGGCTGCACATAATCATGTAGATCTACGTGATTATGTACACGTGATCTTGGTGGTCCTGCTGTGATTAGACAAAGCGGGAGCCAGACCACGGGAGGAGCGTGCACAATCTCTGCTGGCCTCCCGCAATCTTCACACAAACTGACAGAAGAGCCGCCTGCCTATGTAAACAAAGCAGGCAGCTCTTCTGTCACACATGCACAGAGATATTGCGTGAAACTACAGCAGCAGGAGGGGGGGGGGGGTACTGACACAGGAGTAGACAGGCAGGTAGGGAGGGGGAGAGAGGACAGGAGGGATGATGGATGACGGAGGCACGTAGACTGACCACGGTGTCAGGGCTCAGCAGCCATGATATACTGTGGTCAGTTTATAGAGGGGAGGACATAGCCAGGCAGGATCAGCCAGGTATTTTAGGTGATAGAAGGGGCCAAATGACACAGCATAAGCACTGTGCTGTATAACATGCTTTAAGGTAACAGGATCAATATTTTTTTTTTTTCGGTTAACAAATGCTTTAAAAAGAAATTCTGCCATTTTCCCTTTAAAAATAAATACTCGCGAGTCGTGGCTCGCATGGTGACTGACGTCGCCTTGATGACATTGTCGAAAAGGGGCGGAGCATGGGTGACCTAAAAATGATGACCCCCCTGAAAAAAGTTCTGCTAACTCCCATGGCAGGTTCCACTATAACATACTGGGAGCAATGGGACCTTCTTGCCCCACAGCCATACTAGCATTTCACACAGCATTTACCTGTCAGTTCTTTATGGCACCTACTGTGTAAAAACTGTATGTGGTTTGAAGTTATTTTGGAAACATAAACCTGTTCTCTGCTTTGGGATTTAGGCCAGGTTTTATTTTCAGCGGAGGACGTCATTTTTCCTCCTCAGTTTGGTTCTGCTGTGATTGGCTTGTAGTTCCGGATTTGTATCTCTGGGCACTATTGGCTTCTGCACGTTTCACCTGTAAAAGGCAACTTACCTGGGGCAAAAATAATTCTCCTGCAGAGGGGTGGGGACGTTTACATACATTGTGAATGATATAAGGAAATCCTTCACATGCATTAACTATTTTCTTACCGGTGAACTTCAAATAACATTTTATTTTTCGTAACTTCTTATTCAACAGTTAGCTTAAAGCTGAAGTTTAGCCTGGTTACAGTTTGCCTTTCCTGGTCCCCCCCCCCCCCCCCGATCACTATGCTTCTATATGCATTGCACGTAGATCAGAGCTGGCGGGGATGGTGGAAACCCCTCATATTGGGCACAGCCAGTGTGCAGATCTGAGAACTGAACACAGGGATGATGGGAACCCCTCATAATGGGCACAGCAGGTTTGCAGATCGGGGAACTGAACACAGGGATAGTGGGAACCCCTCATAATGGCACAGCAGGTGTATAGACCCAGGAACTCAGCACAGGGATGGTGGGAACCCCTCATAACAGGCACAGCAGGTGTGCAGATCCGGAAACTTAGCACAAGATGGTGGGAACCCCTCTTAATGGATGCAGCAGCTGGGCAGACCTGGGAACTCAGCACAGGGATGATGGAAACCTCTCATAATGGGCACAGCAGGAGGGCAGATCTGGGAACTGAACACAGGGATGGTGGGAACCCCTCATAATCCGCACAGCAGATGTACAGACCCTGGAACTCGGCACAGAGATGGTGGGAAACTGCCATTTTACTCCTTGACAGTGAGGTGTGAGGTTGCTGGTTCCTTAGCTCATGTGCTTCCAAAATCCAGGTGCTAGAGTTGCTTCTCTGCCCCAGGAGGAATGCTGGATCCTGGGAAGAACCCTGGGGGGGGGGGGGGGCCTGGATAGGCCTGAGACTAGGCCCCAGTCTGTGGAAGACATTGGGCTTGGCCCAAGGAGAGATTAGTCTCTGTCTGCCTTTAGACGGAGGATTGTTGAAAAGCTTACATGGATTGAGAAAGAGGAGGAGAAATTGGCATCTTTGAAAGCTGAATTTAAAAAGAAAAAGCTGTTTTGTGCCAAACTCTATAGCAAGAAGAGACCGGTTCTGAGGCCTGAATTGAAGGACTTAGAGCAAGCTTTGAGGAAGCAGAAAGAGCTGGTGAGCTCTCTGAAGGAGAGCAGCGGAGCATTTAAGGAGAAATATAAGAATGAGGAACGTTTCAGCCGTATGAGGAGAGGAGCCATTTCCAGCATGGAGAGTGACCCAGTCAGTGAAGAGATGCAGGTACCGACAGAGTCAGCAGAGAGTGAGAAAGTGGGCCCGGATCTTTAACACTTCAGACATCTGCTGAGCCCCCAATGGTGGAGGCCTCTGTCTCCCTCCCTCTGCAGCAGAAATGTGGAACATCTGAGCAGGAGGTTGAGGGGGTACTGGCATGCTGGAGTTCATCACTGAGATGGAATCCCCTCTGGATGGAAGAAAGTTCCATTTCTCTGTGGATTCCTCAGATGAGGAGATGGATACCGTTCCTCGTCCTGTGAAATAGAGACCTGTGGAGAAAGGAAGATTTACAATAAAATCTGCAACAACCAGGAGGAAGTTTGATCCCACCATCAGCCATGACACTGAAAAGGTAACAACACAGCAAGCAGGTACAGTGTGTGGTGTGCAAGGTGAACTTTAATAATGACAATGTGCTTGCTGAGAGTTGTAGTGTTATGGACTGTCAGCCCAGACCCATAGACAATGTGCGGCATGCAGTGCAACCTGATGCATTTGCTGAAAAAACTGCAATTGGCGGGAAAGCTGGAAATAACTGTGAGCTTTTGTTTGAAGAGTCTGCAAAGAGGTGCACCACGGACATTACAGAGGCTTTGCCTGGACCAGATACAGTGGCTGTTGCAGAGAAAGGTGGAGGAGTAGTGCCACAACTGTTTGGAAGTCTGCAGTAGACAAAACTGTGATTGAACCCAGGAAAGCAGCTGGGTGTTTAGAGCAGGGGGAGGGGGTGGGTCTTGTCTCTGCTGCTCCAAAGACTGCAAAAGTTGTTTCAGGCTCCTTTTCAACAGGTGTATTTGTGCCTAAAGATAATGCTGCAATTGCTGGTGATGTGTCTGGGAGGAAAATCTATGCTGGTGCTGCTGCAGGATCTGAGAGGGGGGTGCAAGCAGGGAAGGAGCATGGAAATGTTTTATCTTCTTCATTATTTAAAAGGAGGAATGTTGTGCAGCTTCAATGGGAGGGTGAGGGTATTCTCCATATAGGAGAGCTGTGGTTGATAAGATTCTGCAGATGGGGTTTAGACCCTCAGATATCTTCGCCCTGATGAGTCCAACTGGCTCCTATTAGTATGATTTGTCCTTTATCCGTCCGGGGTCTTTGGACATATTTTGGGAAAAGTATGAACATGTGTGTAGGAGCCTGCCGGACCGGAAAGGGCTCATCCCCAAGGTTGTAACACGCCAGCCACTCATTAAAATGGTGACAAGTCTTGTTCGCAATGAATCTATACCACAAGGGGATTTATCTGTGTGGCTGTGGAGATATGGAGACATCCTGAGCCCCTTACAGAAAATTGTGGATTGGGGAATATGGACGGGGGGATGGTCTGTGCAGCTAAAACTCAGAGTCATTGACAATGTCATCCAGCATTTGCCATCCTCAGCTTTCCTGGGGAGGGACAGGCTGACCATCTTCTATCCAAGCCAGCCAAAACTATGCAATACGTGTGGGGATAAAGGGCCCTTTGCATCCTCCTGTCCAGTAATGAAGTGCTCTCTGTGTCAGGATTTAGGGCATTTGCCAAAGCATTGCAATATTATAAGGTGCAACTTGTGCAATGCGGTGGGGCATCCTTATGGTCAGTGTCCTGAGGCAATGCACAACCAGCCTGAGCTCATAAGAGAGTTCTTCCGCCTGGACATGGAGGATGTTTAGAGCTCAGCAGCTATGGGTGCCTGCGATTCCCTCTGAGTCTGTGCCAATGCCCAGCGTGTCAGTGTCTTCCCAGTCTGTGGTGCCCCAGTCTGTGCATTTGCCTAGTGTTCCTGTGTCTTCCCAATCTGTGGAGCCCCAGTCTGTGCCAATGCCCAGTGTGTCAGTGTCTTCCCAGTCCGTGGTGCCCCAGTCTGTGCCAATGCCCAGTGTCTTCCCAGTCTGTATCTAAGGTATGAGTTACCGAGAATGTGTCCAATCCTTCTGTGTCTATGTCTTCCAAAATTGCAGAGGCAGCAAGAGGTGCTGATGCAGGGGCATCAAGTGCAGTGCCAGCCCCCCCCCCCCTCAACATTGCAGGGCTTCTATTAGGGACCATGGAGTGCAGAGGAGTACGGAGAATGGGGAAGAGGCTGGCCTGGTGGCAGATAATGTAAGGGAGAGTGCAGGGCCGGACTGGGAATAAAAACCAGCCCTGGAAATAATTTCATACCAGCCCCATAGCATTATTATACCGGCCCAACAGCATAACGCCATTATTATGTTGATCATAAAAGGGAAAACCATGCATTTTAAAGCACATGTGAAGAGTGTATTATATGTAGAAAAGGCAGATGTGAAATCACATAGGGTTTTATATTTATATATATATATATATATATATATATATATATATATATATACACATACATAAGAGCAAATTCCAGTTAAAAGTGGAGCAATTATCAAGAACAATCCACTTATTGTGATGGTGATATATTACCAGAAAAAAAAAATAATCAAAGTTTGCCTTTACATCAGGGTCCGCAGAGTTCCTCCTTGCACTGTACTGGGGAATCCTGCAGACTCTGATGTAAAGGGGAACCCCAGGTACTCTGGAAATGTGACCAGAAACCACCTTCCGCAGAAAGAATACACTAAGGTAAGGGGGGGGGGGGGGGGGTTACTGATATAAGGTATATCAGTGCCCCCTTACATTACTTTATTCACTTCCCCCTTATGTCACTGACTCCTACTCAGACTGGTCTGGCGGAGCTGTCACTGACCTTCTCTCAGGTGCACCCTGCAGGGCTCAGTCAGTTGGCTCCAGCTTGTTGGCTCTGGGTTTATCCTATAGTCTTCTCTCCACAGTCCACATACATCTGACTTCTCCCGTGACCCCCATCCCGGCGGCACTCCAACTCGTGACTCCTCGACAGACTCCCCCTCAGAGACTTCAGACATGATAAAAGACAAGAGATGGTCATAGGCTGTGCAGACATGGTACAGGAGATGTCAGAGGTTGCAGACATGGTACAGGAGATGTCAGAGGTTGCAGACATGGTACAGGAGATGTCAGAGGCTGTGCAGACTTGGTACAGGAGATGTCAGAGGCTGTTTGGACATGGTAAAGGAGATGCCAGAGGCTGTGCGGACATGGTACAGGAGATGCCAGAGGCTGTGCTGACATGGTACAGGAGATGACAGAGGCTGTGCGGACATGGTACAGGAGATTTTAGAGGCTGTGCGGACATGGTACAGGAGATGCCAGAGGCTGTGCGGATATGGTACAGGAGATGCCAGAGGCTGTGCGGACATGGTACAGGAGATGCCAGAGGCTGTGCGGACATGGTACAGGAGATGCCAGAGGTTGTGTGGACATGGTACAGGAGATGCCAGAGGCTTTTTCAACATGGTACAGGAGATGCCAGAGGCTGTGCGGACATGGTACAAGAGATGCCAGAGGCTGTGCTGACATGGTACAGGAGATGACAGAGGCTGTGCGGACATGGTACAGGAGATGTCAGAGGCTGTGCGGACATGGTACAGGAGATGCCAGAGGCTGTGCGGACATGGTACAGGAGATGCCAGAGGCTGTGCGGACATGGTACAGGAGATGCCAGAGGCTGTGCAGACATGGTACAGGAGATGTCAGAGGCTGTGTGGACATGGTACAGGAGATGTCAGAGGCTGTGCGGACATGGTACAGGAGATGCCAGAGGCTGTGCGGACATGGTACAGGAGATCAGAGGCTGTGTGGACATGGTACAGGAGATGTCAGAGGCTGTACGGACATGGTACAGGAGATGTCAGAGGTTGCAGACATGGTACAGGAGATGTCAGAGGTTGCAGACATGGTACAGGAGATGTCAGAGGTTGCAGACATGGTACAGGAGATGTTAGAGGCTGTGCAGACATGGTACAGGAGATGACAGAGGCTGTGCGGACATGGTACAGGAGATGTCAAAGGCTGTGCGGACATGGTACAGGAGATGTCAGAGGCTGTGCGGACATGGTACAGGAGATGTCAGAGGCTGTGCGGACATGGTACAGGAGATGTCAGAGGCTGTGCGGACATGGTACTGGAGATGCCAGAGGCTGTGCGGACAAGGTACAGGAGATGCCAGAGGCTGTGCGGACATGGTACAGGAGATGCCAGAGGCTGTGCGGACATGGTACAGGAGATGCCAGAGGCTGTGCGGACATGGCACAGGAGATGCCAGAGGCTGTGCGGACATGGCACAGGAGATGTCAGAGGCTGTGCGGACATGGTACAGGAGATGTCAGAGGCTGTGTGGACATGGTAAAGGAGATGTCAGAGGCTGTGAGGACATGGTACAGGAGATGTCAGAGGCTGTGCGGACATGGTACAGGAGATGTCAGAGGCTGCAGACATGGTACAGGAGATGTCAGAGGTTGCAGGCATGGTACAGGAGATGTCAGAGGTTGCAGACATGGTACAGGAGATGTCAGAGGCTGTGCAGACATGGTACAGGAGATGACAGAGGCTGTGCGGACATGGTACAGGAGATGTCAAAGGCTGTGCGGACATGGTACAGGAGATGTCAGAGGCTGTGCGAACATGGTACAGGAGATGACAGAGGCTGTGCAGACATGGTACAGGAGATGCCAGAGGCTGTGCGGACATGGTACAGGAGATGCCAGAGGCTGTGCGGACATGGTACAGGAGATGCCAGAGGCTGTGCGGACATGGTACAGGAGATGCCAGAGGTTGCAGACATGGTACAGGAGATGTCAGAGGTTGCAAACATGGTACAGGAGATGTCAGAGGCTGTGCAGACATGAAACAGGAGATGTCAAAGGCTGTGCGGACATGGTACAGGAGATGCCAGAGGTTGCAGACATGGTACAGGAGATGTCAGAGGTTGCAGACATGGTACAAGAGATGTCAGAGGTGGCAGACATGGTACAGGAGATGTCAGAGGTTGCAGATATGGTACAGGAGATGTCAGAGGTTGCAGACATGGTACAGGAGATGTCAGAGGTTGCAGACATGGTACAGGAGATGTCAGAGGCTGTGCGGACATGGTACAGGAGATGCCAGAGGCTGTGCTCACATGGTACAGGAGATGACAGAGGCTGTGCGGACATGGTACAGGAGATTTCAGAGGCTGTGCGGACATGGTACAGGAGATGCCAGAGGCTGTGCTCACATGGTACAGGAGATGACAGAGGCTGTGCGGACATGGTACAGGAGATGTCAGAGGCTGTGTGGACATGGTACAGGAGATGCCAGAGGCTGTGCGGACATGGTACAGGAGATGCCAGAGGCTGTGCAGACATGGTACAGGAGATGCCAGGGGCTGTGCGGACATGGTACAGGAGATGCCAGAGGCTGTGCGGACATGGTACAGGAGATGTCAGAGGCTGTGCGGACATGGTACAGGAGATGCAAGAGGCTGTACGGACATGGTACAGGAGATGCCAGAGGCTGTGCTGACATGGTACAAGAGATGCCAGAGGCTGTGCTGACATGGTACAGGAGATGACAGAGGCTTTGCGGACATGGTACAGGAGATGTCAGAGGCTGTGCGGACATGGTACAGGAGATGTCAGAGGCTGTGCGGACATGGTACAGGAGATGCCAGAGGTTGCAGACATGGTACAGGAGATGTCAGAGGTTGCAAACATGGTACAAGAGATGTCAGAGGTGGCAGACATGGTACAGGAGATGACAGAGGTTGCAGATATGGTACAGGAGATGTCAGAGGTTGCAGACATGGTACAGGAGATGTCAGAGGTTGCAGACATGGTACAGGAGATGTCAGAGGCTGTGCGGACATGGTACAGGAGATGCCAGAGGTTGCAGACATGGTACAGGAGATGTCAGAGGCTGCAGACATGGTACAGGAGATGTCAGAGGTTGCAGACATGGTACAGGAGATGTCAGAGGTTGCAGACATGGTACAGGAGATGTCAGAGGTTACAGACATGGTACAGGAGATGTCAGAGGTTGCAGACATGGTACAGGAGATGTCAGAGGCTGTGCAGACATGGTACAGGAGATGACAGAGGCTGTGCAGACATGGTACAGGAGATGTCAGAGGCTGTGCAGACATGGTACAGGAGATAACAGAGGCTGTGCAGACATGGTACAGGAGATGTCAAAGGCTGTGCGGACATGGTACAGGAGATGTCAGAGGCTGTGCGGACATGGTACAGGAGATGCCAGAGGCTGTAAGGACATGGTACAGGAGATGCCAGAGGCTGTGCGGACATGGTACAGGAGGTGCCAGAGGCTGTGCGGACATGGTACAGGAGATGCCAGAGGTTGTGCGGACATGATACAGGAGATGTCAGAGGCTTTGCAGACATGGTACAGGAGATGTCAGAGGCTGTGCGGACATGGTACAGGAGATGCCAGAGGCTGTGCGGACATGGCACAGGAGATGCCAGAGGCTGTGCGGACATGGCACAGGAGATGTCAGAGACTGTGCGGACATGGTACAGGAGATGTCAGAGGCTGTGTGGACATGGTAAAGGAGATGTCAGAGGCTGTGAGGACATGGTACAGGAGATGTCAGAGGCTGTGCGGACATGGTACAGGAGATGTCAGAGGCTGCAGACATGGTACAGGAGATGTCAGAGGTTGCAGGCATGGTACAGGAGATGTCAGAGGTTGCAGACATGGTACAGGAGATGTCAGAGGCTGTGCAGACATGGTACAGGAGATGACAGAGGCTGTGCGGACATGGTACAGGAGATGTCAAAGGCTGTGCGGACATGGTACAGGAGATGTCAGAGGCTGTGCGAACATGGTACAGGAGATGACAGAGGCTGTGCGGACATGGTACAGGAGATGCCAGAGGCTGTGCGGACATGGTACAGGAGATGCCAGAGGCTGTGCGGACATGGTACAGGAGATGCCAGAGGCTGTGCGGACATGGTACAGGAGATGCCAGAGGCTGTGCGGACATGGTACAGGAGATGCCAGAGGTTGCAGACATGGTACAGGAGATGTCAGAGGTTGCAAACATGGTACAGGAGATGTCAGAGGCTGTGCAGACATGGTACAGGAGATGTTAAAGGCTGTGCGGACATGGTACAGGAGATGTCAGAGGCTGCAGACATGGTACAGGAGATGCCAGAGGTTGCAGACATGGTACAGGAGATGTCAGAGGTTGCAGACATGGTACAAGAGATATCAGAGGTGGCAGACATGGTACAGGAGATGTCAGAGGTTGCAGATATGGTACAGGAGATGTCAGAGGTTGCAGACATGGTACAGGAGATGTCAGAGGTTGCAGACATGGTACAGGAGATGTCAGAGGCTGTGCGGACATGGTACAGGAGATGCCAGAGGCTGTGCTCACATGGTACAGGAGATGACAGAGGCTGTGCGGACATGGTACAGGAGATTTCAGAGGCTGTGCGGACATGGTACAGGAGATGCCAGAGGCTGTGCTCACATGGTACAGGAGATGACAGAGGCTGTGCGGACATGGTACAGGAGATGTCAGAGGCTGTGTGGACATGGTACAGGAGATGCCAGAGGCTGTGCGGACATGGTACAGGAGATGCCAGAGGCTGTGCAGACATGGTACAGGAGATGCCAGGGGCTGTGCGGACATGGTACAGGAGATGCCAGAGGCTGTGCGGACATGGTACAGGAGATGTCAGAGGCTGTGCGGACATGGTACAGGAGATGCAAGAGGCTGTACGGACATGGTACAGGAGATGCCAGAGGCTGTGCGGACATGGTACAAGAGATGCCAGAGGCTGTGCTGACATGGTACAGGAGATGACAGAGGCTTTGCGGACATGGTACAGGAGATGTCAGAGGCTGTGCGGACATGGTACAGGAGATGTCAGAGGCTGTGCGGACATGGTACAGGAGATGCCAGAGGTTGCAGACATGGTACAGGAGATGTCAGAGGTTGCAAACATGGTACAAGAGATGTCAGAGGTGGCAGACATGGTACAGGAGATGACAGAGGTTGCAGATATGGTACAGGAGATGTCAGAGGTTGCAGACATGGTACAGGAGATGTCAGAGGTTGCAGACATGGTACAGGAGATGTCAGAGGCTGTGCGGACATGGTACAGGAGATGCCAGAGGTTGCAGACATGGTACAGGAGATGTCAGAGGCTGCAGACATGGTACAGGAGATGTCAGAGGTTGCAGACATGGTACAGGAGATGTCAGAGGTTGCAGACATGGTACAGGAGATGTCAGAGGTTACAGACATGGTACAGGAGATGTCAGAGGTTGCAGACATGGTACAGGAGATGTCAGAGGCTGTGCAGACATGGTACAGGAGATGACAGAGGCTGTGCAGACATGGTACAGGAGATGTCAGAGGCTGTGCAGACATGGTACAGGAGATGACAGAGGCTGTGCAGACATGGTACAGGAGATGTCAAAGGCTGTGCGGACATGGTACAGGAGATGTCAGAGGCTGTGCGGACATGGTACAGGAGATGCCAGAGGCTGTAAGGACATGGTACAGGAGATGCCAGAGGCTGTGCGGACATGGTACAGGAGGTGCCAGAGGCTGTGCGGACATGGTACAGGAGATGCCAGAGGTTGTGCGGACATGATACAGGAGATGTCAGAGGCTTTGCAGACATGGTACAGGAGATGTCAGAGGCTGTGTGGACATGGTACAGGAGATGTCAGAGGCTGTGTGGACATGGTACAGGAGATGCCAGAGGTTGCAGACATGGTACAGGAGATGTCAGAGGTTGCAGACATGGTACAGGAAATGTCAGAGGTTGCAGACATGGTACAGGAGATGTCAGAGGTTGCAGACATGGTACATGAGATGTCAGAGGCTGTGCAGACATGTTGGTGTAGAAAGGCGCGCTCCACCGCCCAGTCCAAGATCAGTGCCTTCTATAAAAATGACACCGCCCAGTGCCATTACGTCACTACGCGCCTGCCTACCCAAAAATGGGCGAGCGTGTACTGGCTTTTCCTGGCCCAGCTGCAGCCATATACTGTACAGGTGCCACCATGGTTGGTGGAAAGGTTTTTGACACCCTAGTCAAAACCTAATTTTGCCATCATGCCCCCTCTCCCCCCCGGCTAGGAAGCAGGGCCAAGAGCAGTGAGCTGGGTACGGGCCTCCTGTATGAGGCCCAGGTCACATCAGTTCAGCAGGAGGGCCCAGGCAGTAGGAGGAATCAAATCATGGAAAAGGGGGTGACTGGTGTGGTAGCAGTGGTGGTGAGGGGGGTGGGATCAGTGGCAGCGGTGGTGGTGAGGGGGGTGGGATCGATGGCAGCGGTGGTGGTGATAAGGGGGGTGGGATCGGTGGCAGCGGTGGTGGTGATAAGGGGGGTGGGATCGGTGGCAGCGGTGGTGGGGGTGAGGGAGGGGTGGAATCAGTGGCACGGATGGTGAGGGGGGAGTGGGATCAGTGGCAGCAGTGGTGGTGAGGGGGGCGGGATCAGTGGCAGCAGTGGCGGTGAGGGTGGTGGAATCAGTGGCACGGATGGTGAGGGGGGTGGGATCAGTGGCAGCAGTGGTGGTGAGGGGGGTGGGATCAGTGGCACGGGTGGTGAGGGGGGTGGGATCAGTGACAGCGGTGGTAGTGAGGGGGGTGGGATCAGTGGCAGCGGTGGTGGTGGTGAGGGGGGTGGGATCAGTGGCACGGATGGTGAGGGGGGTGGGATCAGTGGCAGCGATGGTGGTGTTGGTGAGGGGGGTGGGATCAGTGGCAGGGGGGGTGGTGAGGGGGGTGGGATCAGTGGCAGGGGTGGTGGTGGTGGTGGGGAGGGGGGTCGCGATCAGTGGCAGGGGTGGTTGTGGTAAGGGGCGAGCGTGTACTGGCTTTTCCTGGCCCAGCTGCAGCCATATACTGTACAGGTGCCACCATGGTTGGTGGAAAGGTTTTTGACACCCTAGTCAAAACCTAATTTTGCCATCATGCCCCCTCTCCCCCCCGGCTAGGAAGCAGGGCCAAGAGCAGTGAGCTGGGTACGGGCCTCCTGTATGAGGCCCAGGTCACATCAGTTCAGCAGGAGGGCCCAGGCAGTAGGAGGAATCAAATCATGGAAAAGGGGGTGACTGGTGTGGTAGCAGTGGTGGTGAGGGGGGTGGGATCAGTGGCAGCGGTGGTGGTGAGGGGGGTGGGATTGATGGCAGCGGTGGTGGTGATAAGGGGGGTGGGATCGGTGGCAGCGGTGGTGGTGATAAGGGGGGTGGGATCGGTGGCAGCGGTGGTGGGGGTGAGGGAGGGGTGGAATCAGTGGCACGGATGGTGAGGGGGGAGTGGGATCAGTGGCAGCAGTGGTGGTGAGGGGGGCGGGATCAGTGGCAGCAGTGGTGGTGAGGGGGGTGGAATCAGTGGCACGGATGGTGAGGGGGGTGGGATCAGTGGCAGCAGTGGTGGTGAGGGGGGTGGGATTAGTGGCACGGGTGGTGAGGGGGGTGGGATCAGTGACAGCGGTGGTAGTGAGGGGGGTGGGATCAGTGGCAGCGGTGGTGGTGGTGAGGGGGGTGGGATCAGTGGCAGCGATGGTGGTGTTGGTGAGGGGGGTGGGATCAGTGGCAGGGGGGGTGGTGAGGGGGGTGGGATCAGTGGCAGGGGTGGTGGTGGTGGTGGGGAGGGGGGTCGCGATCAGTGGCAGGGGTGGTTGTGGTAAGGGGGGTGGGATCAGTGGCATGGGTGGTGGTGGTAAGGAGGGTGGGATCAGTGGCAGGGGTGGAGGGGGGGTTGGATCAGTGGCAGGGGTGGTGGTGGTGAGGGGGGTGGGATCAGCGGCAGGGGTGGTGAGGGGGGTGGGATCAGTGGCAGCTGTAGTGGTGAGGGGGGATCAGTGGCAGTGGTGATGGGGGGGTGCAATCCTCCCCACCACCACTGCTGCCTCTTACTGAACACCTCCCCATCCTATCAGGGATAAGATCTGTGGAGGTGGTGAGATCAGCAGGGGGCAGTGGTGGTGGAGGATGGGATCAATTGCACTGCTGATTATTACTTACTTTGTCAGTCGAGTCCCCCTCAGCCTCAGTGCCTCTTCACACGTGACTGCAGGGATGCTTCCTCTGATGTGTGGGTCTCCCAGCAGAGAGCAGAGCTCCTCCCCCTTCACTCTAAGCTCCTCTCTCCGCAGCTATGGGCGGAGAGGATAGGCGGTCTGCAGTGACACTGCTCAGCCTCCCCTTAGCAGCGAGTGGACAAGGGCGGCCACTCCCCCAATCACACAGTGGTGGAACTTGCGGACAGGCGGAACTTGTGGGCGGATGGTCGGAACTTGCAGGCGGACGGTCAGAACTTGCGGGCGGGCGGGCCCTCAGAGTGACGCTGCCCTCAAAGCGGCCCCAGGGCTGTCGGCCTACCGGAAAATCCCCCGGTATCCCGGTAGGCCAGTCCAGCCCTGGGAGAGTGGGGTGAAGGGGAGGGTAAGAGTGGGGAAACTGTTATTTCCAGTTTTTCCAAGTATGATGTGGAATGGTTGGAGGAGAAAAAGAAGGGCAAAAGAAGGAAAAAAAGGTGTTCAGTTACCCAAAGTTCTAAGGTTTTGCCTTTGACAAATAAGTTTGGGGTCATGTCAGATGACGATGAATGGGACTCGTTGAGTACAGCATCTTCTATGGATGATGAGTCCCAGGGTGCACTGAAGCGCACTGGTTCTCCAGGAAGAGAGAGTAGTCAGGCTAAGAAACAGCTGCCTCAATTATCCTAATGGCAGTTTCCACTCCGTTAAAAGTGGCAACCATCAATGTTGCCAGCTTAAAATCAGTGAGTGCTCGTCATATGGCCCTATTTTTGTTCAGCGAGTTTGATGCTGACATTTTGTTTTTGCAAGAGACCCATCTGAGTAGTCTAGCTGATATACATCTGGCAAAGAAGGAGTGGAAGCGTGGTCCCTCCTTTTGGTCTCTTGCGGCCGAGCCTTACAGCAGGGTTTGCGGTCCTTTTTTCCGGTATGGTAACGTGCTGATGGGTAATTGAGGTAGAGATTGGGAGATGCATGATTTTGGATGTCTCTTTGAGGGGGCAGGACCTGCGCCTGATTAACATCTATGGTCCCCAGACTAAATGGGACAGGAAATGCCTCTTTACAAAGATTAAGCCTTTTCTTTTTATGGCTCAGTAGGTTATCTTTGGAGGTGACTTCAACACCTTTACTAGGTCTAAAGACAGGAGAGGTTTCAGAGATAAGCTGGGCTATGGCAGCCTTTTCCTGAATGCAATGGTTAGGGAAGCAGATCTGGTAGATGCGCACATTAAGCGCTGCCCAGACAGCACGGGGTTCACTTTTCAGCGAGGTTATAGTCAGAGTAGGATAGATAGGTTTTTTTTTAAAGGGGGACTCTACTTTTTTGGCACCTGTGTGTCGGGCAGTGGAGTTTTCTGATCACTGTATTCTATCTGTGACTCTGAATGCCTCAGGTGTGCCACCTAGTCGGAGGGGTATCTGGAGATTGAATTCGGCCCTCTTGGATGATGAGGAAGTAAGACAATCCTTTGAGGAATTTTTTCAGGCACAGGTAACTATCCTAGACTTTTGCAACAGTAAGTCAGAATGGTGGGAACTTATAAAACAGCGGACTGTTAGGGTTTTCAAGGCCATAGGAAGAAAGAGACAGCAAGATAAGTATATCACCTACCAGTGTTTGCGGAGGAAACTTGACTGCCTTGTTTTGAATGGAGGAGATTCTGGGGCGATCTCTGAGGTGAAGCTCCTCCTGAGGAGACATCATTACGACCGGCACGCCTCTTTGGTTCAGGAAAAGGACTATGGGAAATACCGTTCGCCTGACCCTTACCAGAACTGTAAACAGAGCGTAGCAGTTAAGACTGTCAATGGCCTAAAAGACAGTATGGGCTCTCTGACGAAGTCTATGTCAGGGATCCTGGAGGTGGTCAGGTCATACTATGCTGATCTCCTGGGAGGAAAGAACCTTGATCTTCAGGGATATTGAGTTTTTTGGACTCTACACCAGGTCTGGAAAATATTGTTCCTTTGATTAATTTGACAGATGAAATCACTGCAGATGAGGTGATCCAGGCTATTGATAAACTAGCCATCAGGAAAACGCCAGGGCCAGATGGTTTGACAGCCAAATTTTATAAATGTTTTAAGACGATCCTGGCTTCACACCTTGCGGAGGTTTTTAATGGCTGTTTACATGAGGGTTCTTTCCCTCCTTCCATGAGGCAATCTGCAGTGATTCTTCTGTCAAAGGGCAAAGATCCTTCAATGATTGAGAATTGGTGCCCGTTAGCCTTCTTAGTGTCAATAGAAAGAAAGATACTGGCAAAGATTTTTTTCTGGCGATTATGATCAGTGGCAGGCGGTTTGTTATCCCATCACCAGCAGTGCTCGGTCCAGGGTAGAAGCACTTTCTCAGCTGTGTTGGCTGTCCGGGAGGCCTTGGAGGATTGTAGGGCTGCTGGTTGGGGTAAATATCTGCTGACATTGGATCAGGCTAAGGCCTTTGATAGAGTTAATCATGAGTACCTATGGCTGCTTCTTGGCAAGTATGGCCTGGAGGGGGGTTTCATTGATTGGCTCAAGATTTTGTACAAAGGGGCTGAAAGCTTTCCTCTGGTTAATGGTTAGGTTGGGCAGCCCTTTGTGGTTGGCTCAGGTGTGCGTCAGGGGTGTCCTTTGAGTCCTCTGCTATATGCATTTGCAATCGACCCCTTCATTAGAAGGCTAGAGAGTGGACCATTGTGTGGGGTACCTTTGGGCATCACTGGTGAGCCTCCTTTGAAGGTTGTGGCTTATGCTGATGATGTTTCTGTTTTTGTCTCTGGGACTGGGTGGTCTCAGTGACAAGACAGTATGCGGAAGCATTAGGTTCAAAGGTCAACCAGGACAAGTGTGAAGCTTTCTGGATGGGCGTGGAAGGTGAAAGCTTTGTTCTCCCGGATGACTTCCCAGAGCCCCAACCAAAAATTAGAGTTCTAGGCATTGAATTTGGCCTAGGTGACTATGGTCATGCAAATTGGGTAATCAGGCTGGAGAATGCAAATGCCAAGGTGGCGAGCTGGAAAAGTTGGTGGTTTTCCTTAAGGGAAAAGGTTGATCTGATCAAAGGTTACCTGATTCCAATTTTTCTGTATGTCAGTTTTGTCTGAGTTTTGCCAGTGTTTCTCTATACCAGGATCTATAGTTGTTTCTTCCAGTTGTTATTGGGGAACAGAATAAACCTTGTCAAAAGGAGTGTGACTTATCTTCCTATGCCGGAGTGTGGTCTAGGAATGATCAACCCTGTAGTCTTTTTCATGTTGGCAGAGAGACCGCCTGGGTGGGTGGGTATTTTCCAGTCCTGGTTTAGGCCCTTTCTGCAAAACTTGGAAAATGGTGGGCCATTGAAAAGCCTGAGGGTCAAGCATGATAGGCTCCCGGCTTATGTTGCCCCGTGTTTGAAAATACTTCGGCAGTGGCAAGTATCGGCAGGGGAGATCAGATCTCTTCCAAGGAAACTTCTTGAGAAGCGGATCATGAGCTCTGTTTTTTGCAAACCACTGGCCTTAAGGGATTGCCCAAGCCTGGTTTTGGGGGAGGGTTTGCGTTTGATTAATTTGGAGAGAATCCCAATGAAGTTTAGGGATCAGGCTTGGCTCACTTTCCATGGAAAACTATATGTAAAGGGCAACCTGAAGTCTTTCTGTGAGTGATCGGGGCTGCCCGAGATTAGAGTGTGGAGGAGTGATGGAGTCCATGGATCATTTTCTGCTTCAGTGCCCTTTTAATATAGAGGTGTACAAGAGGGTAGGGAGGACTCTGAGTGTACCCTTCCTCCACCATATGAGTTATGCAGAGTGGGTGTATAGGGCATTCCAGACTCGCCGGGATTATGATTTAGAAACACTTTTTTTAGTTAGTCTAGTAGTCCGTTATTTCACGTGGAGTGCACGGTGCCAGGTATCCTTACGTGATAAAATCCTCCCTGTCGAGGTGGTGGTGCAGGACATTCTGGGAGAGGTTGGGAAGATTTGCGGTCTTAAGAAAGACCGGTGGCAGCAGGAGGCCTGGATAAAGGCGTGGAGGAATATCAGGACTCTGTAGCTGCTGCCTGTTGATCTTGGGGTGTGCGGCTTTTCTTTCTGTCCTTGCTTCACCCCCCTAGATTTTCAGATAAAATATATTTATGATAAAAGGCTACATGCATGGTGACGGTGATGTTCCTTAGTCTGGCTCTCTCGTAGGGTTTATGCTGTGCTCAATCTGGTTTATTTATTACAGTATGTTCTTGTTTATTTTATTTTTCTGGTTTTGTATAGTTAAATTCAATTATTTTGTAAATATGTTATTTATTAATTTATTTATTATGGTTTTATTGTATATAAGTTGTTGTTTGTAAGATTTTTCAATAAACAAAATTAATCCCCTTATAATGGGCACAGCAGGTGTACAGACCCAGGAACTCAGCACTGGGATAGTGAGAACGCCTCATATTTGGCACAGCAGGTGTACAGACCCGGGAACTCAGCACAGGGATGGCGGGAACCCCTCATAATGGGCACAACAGGTGTACAGACCTGGGAACTAAACACAGGGATAGTGGAAACCACCTCATAATGGGCACAGCAGATGCGCAGATCTGGGAATGCAGCATAAGGATGGTGGGAACCCCTCATAATGGATACAGCCGATTTGCAGATCCAAGAACTTACTGCAGGGATGGTGGCAACCCCTCATTATGGGTCCAGCAGGTGTACAGACCTGGGGGGCTCAACACAGGGATGGTGGGAACCCCTTATAATGTGCACAGCAGATGTGAAGATCCAGGAACTCAGCACAGGGATGGTGGGAACCCCTCATAATGGGCACAGCAGGTGTACAGAACCAGGGGCTCGACCCAGGCATGGTGGGAATCTCTCATAATGGGCACAGCAGGTCTACAGACCCAGGGGCTCGACCCAGGCATGGTAGGAATCCCTCATAATGGGCACAGCAGGTCTACAGACCCAGGAACTCAGCATAGGGATGATGGGAGCCCCTCATAATGGGCACAGCAAGTGTACAGATCTGGGAATGCAGCATAAGGATGGTGGGAACCCCTCATATTGGATACAGCAGATATGTAGATCCAAGAACTCAGCACAGGGATGGTGGGAGCCCCTCATACTGGTCACACAATAAGCATTCAAACTGAGGAACTTGATGCAGGGGCAGTGGGAACCCCTCATAATATACAAAAAGGTGTGCAGGCCCAGGAACTCGGCCCAGGGATCTCATCATAACAGCTCCCGGGAGATAGAAGTAACCAATCAAACAATAAAATATCAGATTATAGGTGTAGCAGCCCTTTAGCTGTTGTCATGTAGTCTATGGAAACAATGTATCATCCTGGATGTAGGCTGCATGCAGTAATTATTACAAGAATAGGCAGATATGGTTTTGTCAGAATAGATGACTTATCTGTGTATATCCAACCGGCGGTGCCAGAAGGGCGTTCCCTCTCTATGTGCCCGGAGTGTGAAATGTATAGGGAAGAGTGCAGGAGACATCACGCTACATAGATCCACACTGCAAAGCTGGTTTATATTATTGGGAAAATATTGTATTTTCATTATTATTTATATTATTATTATTGTTATTTTATAACTCTCTGAATGTAATCAGCTCAGTTTAAAGAATATGTAAACCCAACATTTGCTATTCCTGATATGTGCCTGCTGGACCATGTACTTGAATGAAAAAGTCTCCTGTTCTATTTGTATTGCTTCCTTTGTTTGAAATCCCTGGTAATCCTGCCAGTCCCCCTGCCTTCCTATTAAAAATGACCACACTAAGCATGAGAGCACAGCATAGTTCATTATATTATCTAGTTGTGCTGGGAACTCATCCAGCTCTCCTCCAATGATCAGGCTTGTCCTGAAGGTCCCCCCTTGCACAGCCATTCATTGAGGAGACAAGTGCATTGCTGCCCCCCATGCTCTCTGAGCTCCTTTTGCAGCTGAAAACAGTGGGAATGTGACCACTAATTAAAAAAAAAAAAAGTGTGAAAAAGTATTTATAATGTTTTTTTTTTTATATCTATACACAAATGTTTTGCTATCCACAACATCGCCTCCAGCTACATCAGCAACCTCATCTGCAAATATATCCCAAATCATACCATCACACCTCCCACCCCCCGCTCCTCCGAGGACCTCCAGCTAGCTCCCTTGTCTTCTCCTCCCATGCTCGCCTCCAGGACTTCTCTAGAGCCTCTCCCATGCTCTGGAACTCCCTGCCCCAGTATCTCCGGTCAGCCCCTAAGTTGTTCACCTTTAGGCGATCCCTGAAAACTCACTTATTCAGGGAAGCCTACCCCACCTCCACCTAAGAACTGCACCCGAGTCACCTCCATCTAAACATCCCCCACAGCTATTACCTATTGTACCAACTCACTCTCCCTTTAGACTGTAAGCTCCATGAGCAGGGCCCTCCTATTCCTTTGGAATTGATCTGATCTGTATTGTAATTGTACTGTCCCCTCTACATTGTAAAGAGCTGCGTAAACTAATGGCGCCATATAAATTCTGTATTATAATAATAATAATAATAATAAGGGGCTGACTGGCAAGTTTTGGCCCAGGGGGCAAGTACAATCCAGAGGTCCATGGTGCAGCGACTCAGCCCCCTTCCCACTCTCCCTCTTCCTGGCCTTCTTCTGACCCCCATTCCATGCTGAAGCTCAGCTCCAGGTACTCTCTACCCACCAGCCAAATCTGGGTTCCCAACCTGGCCAACAGGGGGTGGTTGGGGGGAGATTGGACAGCTCGGGTGGGGCTGACCGGGGGAGAGTCTCCAGTGGGGCATGGAACCAGCCTCTGCTCAGACACAGTTTACACCATCCATGCTGGGTTGGGGGGGGGGGGGGGGCTGCGCTCTGTCTTTGTCTTCATCCTGCACTCAGTAGGTCAGCAGCGGGGACCTTTTACTGGCCCAGTCCTCCCCTGCTAATAATAATAATTTTAAACTGAATCGTTGTTTTACAAGGTGAGGGTTTACATAAACTTTAAAGCTGAACTCCAGGCAGATACAAATTAATAAAGCTTTGTAAACATTAATACATCATTAAATATACAGTATCTCACAAAAGTGAGTACACCCTTCACATTTTTGTAAATATTTTATTCTATCTTTTCATGTGACAACACTGAAGAAATGACACTTTGCTACAATGTAAAGTAGTGAGTGTACAGCTTGTATAACAGTGTAAATTTGCTGTCCCCTCAAAATAACTCAACACAGCCATTAATGTCTAAACCGCTGGCAACAAAAGTGAGTCCACCTCTAAGTGACAATGTCCAAATTGGGACCAATTAGCCATTTTCCCTCCCCAGTGTCATGTGACTCGTTAGTGTTACAAGGTCTCAGGTGTGAATGGGGAACAGGTGTGTTAAATTTGGTGTTATCGCTCTCACTCTCTCATACTGGTCACTGGAAGTTCAACATGGCACCTCATGGCAAAGAACTCTCTGAGGATCTGAAAAAATGAATTGTTGATCTACATAAAGATGACCTAGGCTATAAGAAGATTGCCAAGACCCTGAAACTGAGCTGCAGCACAGTGGCCAAGACCATACAGTGGTTTAACAGGTTTTACTTTACATTGTAGCAAAGTGTAATTTCTTCAGTGTTGTCACATGAAAATATATAATAAAATATTTACAAAAAAGGTGAGGGGTGTACTTACTTTTCTGAGATACTGTATATATCCAAAGAGCAAAATATATAGCAAATATATAGCAAGTAAAGTACTTCAATTCTTTTTTTATTTTAACTGCTTGCCAACTGTATAACTTACCTAGTACGTGATCCTGTACACCGCTGGTGATTATACACAGGGGTTGGGAATCTGCGGCCACCGCGGACTTGATGTCCACCACCATCCGCCGATCATTGGGCAAAAAGCCATAATGTATAAGGAAAGGATCCCGCGCTATGGATTTTTAAAGGAATATAGGGGCTGCAGCCTCTCTAAAATATAGCAAGAGCTATATCTGGATATAGTTGTATAAGGGTAGGGAATTGGCACTGCCCAAGGGGGAGTTAGGTAGGTGCAATCCAGTAATTATCACAGATAGTAAATAGTAAATAAATATAAATATAAATATAAATGTGGTCTGTTCACAAAGATAAACATTAATAAAATAATTTTTTGGTATAAAAAATTGCTACATAAAATAGTTACTAGTCATAATATGAATGCATAAATCTAGATTAAGTGTAGTGGTGCAATCAAATAAGGTGCCTCTGTGATATAAGTGCAAAGTGATATGGTGACTGTGAAAGGTAAAATGAATCCATGATATTAAGCAAATCAAATTATAAAAATATATATAGGAAAAATAATAGCAATATTGTAATAAATCAGGTGGCAATGAGTGAATAAATAATTTGATTAATAAAGTGATGGGTGCCGCAGTGTTCACCTCGATAAATAGTGCAAAGTGAATGGTGAAAAAAATTAACAATAAGGATTTCCAGTGAATCAAAGTGAAAAAAAGTGAGAACAAAAAAAGGAGAGGGGGGAAAAAGAGTGCAAATACAAGTATGCACAATAGACTCTCCAAAATTATAAGTGCAAAAATTAGAACATATTGAAACGATTTTAGAGAATTCTAAAAATAAAGTTCATATGAGAAAGTGCTTGGTCTTCAAGTGGTAATTCCAAAATCTTCATGCACAAAAGAGAGTGCCCAGGGAGGTTGTAAAAAAGATTGCAATCACCAGAGTGCCCAACCCCACACAGGGGTATTAGGCAGGGTATATTCAAGCTGTATACCACAGCATGGAGATGTATGCGCCTAATGGTCCTCTACTTCCGTGCTTCTCTGTGCCAGAGGGAGGGGGAAGGGACGGTGCTATACTCCAATATTCAGCTTGTTCCCAGTTAATACTCCGGTGGTATGTATAAAATGAACAAGGGGGGACATATAGTGTAATACCATAGGGTACTTTATTAAAGCGTATAAAAGAAAGGTACTCACATTATTGTAGTATATTTACAGCATGTAAAATATATCCCTCTGTGGGGAGAAATCATGCAGGCAGCTGGCAGTGGTGCGTGTAGAAGTTCCGGAATGCTATGCGTTCCATGGCAATTCCGGATCGGGAAGTGACGCAACTACGCTGTACACGTTTCGTCATAGAAACGCTGCTGAGGACGTCTATGACAAAAATGTAAAAATATTGATTTTTTTTTTTTAACCACTTTACCACCGGAGCATTTTGCTGCCTTACGTCTGGGCCACTTTTTGTGATTCGGCGCTGTGCGACTTTAACTGACAATTGCGCGGTCGTGCAACGCCGTACCCAAACTAAATTTACGTCCTTTTTTTCCCATAAATAGAGCTTTCTTTTGGTGGTATTTGATCACCTGTGCGATTTTTACTTTTTGCGCTATAAACAAAAAAAAGCGTTTATTTTGAAAAAATAACAATATTTTTAACATTTTTTTATATGAAATTCCCCCCAAAAAAGATGTAAAAAACATTTTTTTTTTAAATTTTTGGCCAATTTGTTTTCTGCTACCTATGTTTGGTAAAAAAAATCACAATAAGCGTATTTTGATTGGTTTGCGCAAAAGTTATGGCGTTTACTAACAAAGGGAAAGATTTTTGTCATTTTTGGTGTTTTTTTTTTAACGCGTAATGGCGGCGATCTGCGATTTTTTTGCGGGACTGCGACATTGCGGCGGACAGATTGGACCCTTGACTGACATTTTTGACACTTTTGGGGTACCAGTGACATTTCTATAGTAATCAGTGCTATACATATGCACTGTTACTGTAATAATGACACTGGCAGGGAAGGGGTTAATTTTATTGGAGAGGGAGGGGTTAATGTATGCCTGGTGCTTACTGACATGTGTGTGGGGAGGTGACTATGTGACACAGGGACAGATCGCATGTTCAGCTATGCTGAACCCTGCAATCTGACCCTGCCTGTCACTTAGGAGATCCCGCCGCTTGTGTTTACACAGGCGGGCGGATCTCCACACTAGATCCCCGACGATCGGGGAAGAGCGGCGGCGATCGCCGCTGCTCCTCCCCTGGCCGGACTCCCGCTGTGACTGAAAGCAGTGGGAGCGAGCCTCCGGCGGCGCGCGCGCCGCCGAGAAAGGGGAGTGTCTGATGACGACTACGTCGTCAGACGATAACGAGCCACTCTGCCGCAGTAATATTACTGTGGGCAGAGGTAAACTGTCAATTTTTTTTTTCTAGCTCAAAAATAAAAACTGCAGAGGTGATCAAATACAACCAAAAGAAAGCTCTATTTGTTGGGGAAAAAAAAGGCATCAATTTTATTTGGGTACAGCGTCGCACAACAGCGTATTTGTGCAGTGGTCCTACAAACACATTTTATTTTTAAAGAAAAAATACACTTTTTTGAATAGAATAATAAGGAACCAGTAAAGGTAGCCCAATTTTTTTCTATAATGTGAAAGATAATGTTACGCCGAGTAAATTGATACCCAACATGTCATGCTTCAAAATTGTGGAATAGCAACAAATTTGGTATTTAAAAATCTCCATAGGCGACGCTTTAAAAATTTCTACAGAACACCAGTTTGGAGTTACAGAGGAGTGCTGGAATCATAGCTCTCACCCTACCGATCGCGGTGATACCTCACATGTGTGGTTTGAACACTGTTTACATATGTGACTTCTGCACGCGAGCTCGGAGGGACGGGCGCTTTAAATTTTATTTTTTTTTTATTTATTTTTTTATATTATTTATATTTATTTACTTTAATGCTCTTAAGATGGCACTGGGACAGCATAGTTGGGACTCAGGGAGAGTGTCCAGTGGGGCATGGAACCGGCCTCTGCTCAAACACAGTTGACACCATCCATGCTGGGGGGGAGGGGGCCTGCGCTCTGTCCTTGTCCTCAACCCGCACCCAGTAGGTCAGCGGCAGGGATTTGTTACCTCTCTTTACCAGAAATAGGCATGTCTATGGCAGAAGCGGTGAAGCCTTTTTATCGGGCATCAGAGTTGCCCAGGGGGCAATTGCCCCCCTGCCCCCTGGCCCAGTCCTCCCCTGATCCGATCCCCCCATAGAGGAGAGCGGGGCTCTGCACACAGAACAGAGACGGACCTGTCATCCGCCTGCTCAGCGGGGATCGGCGGATCGATCAGGTCGAGATTAATGCAGGGGCAATTGGAGCTGCAGCTCCAGGCCCCCACCTTAATATAGGCCTAGTAGGGGCCAACTGACTATTCGACTCAGGGCCAGTAGGGGGCCACATGAGAGGCTCCTGGCATCTCTGGGGGTTTATTGGTGTGGTGGTGGCGGCAATTACAAGCACGCTTCTCCCTCTTTGACTCTCCATGAAGCACCTAAAAGCTGCTTCTCCTTCTCTCCCTCCTGCGGCTTTCAGCTGCTTCCTTTGTGAGCCAGAGGGAGATCAATCCTTATAATTGCCCAGGGGAGGACTGGGCCAGGGGGCAGGGGGGCAATTGCCCCCTGGGCCACCCTGATGTCCCGTAAAAAGGCTGCACTGCTTCTGCTAAAGACATGCCTAAAGGATTCCTGGTGAAGAGAAGTAAAAAGTCCCGCCACTGAACGACTGTGTGTGGGTTGAAGACAAGGACAGAGCGCAGGCCTCCCCCCTTCCCCCCAGCATGGATGGTGTAAACTGTGTCTAAGCAGAGGCCAGTTTAATGCCCCAATGGAGACTCTCCTCCCCCGGCCAGCCCAAACCAAGCTGTCCCAGCTCCCCCCAACTGCCCCCTGCTGACCAGGTCATGAACCAGGATTCAGCCGGTGAGTAGAGAGTACCAGGAGCAGAGCTTCAGCCTGGAATGGGGGTCAGGAGGAGGACAGGAAGAGGGAGAGTGGGAGCCGGGCCGAGTCGCTGCACCATGGGCCTCAGGTTTGTACTTGCCCCCTGGGCTGAAAGTTGCCAGTCTGCCCCTGTAATTGCCCCCCCCCCTGCACTGTTCACCCCAGACTGTCCATCAGATTCCCCCTACTCTTTGGGTACTGATCCTTTCCAATTACTGTCTGTGTTCATTCATACTTGAAGCCCTGAACCATCAAAATCCTCAGCACCAGGCCCATGATGTTCTTAATCCAGCCCTGGGATCGATCCCCACTGTGCAAAATGGAGTCCGCTGGGCGCAAAGCCCGTGTGAAAGGACCCTAAGGATGTCATATTTAAAGTTGTGCAACTTTGAAAATGTGACCCCGGGCTGAAGGGAAGGCCGGAGTGCTAAATACATGGAAACCCTCTGAATTATTACTGGAATTTTGGAAAACATTAATTATTCAGCGTTATTTTTGTACGGCGTCCTGGAGCTTCAGATGCGACCGATGTTTATTTTGCGGTGATCGATGATTTGGATCTGACCCATCTCTCATGTTTACGGAGTTTCTGTTGGGAGTTTTATTCCTGAGCTCATGTTTTGACCCGCCTTGAAGTTTATTTGACAGCTTTCAGGAATGTGTTGAAGATGAGAGGGAGTGGGGAAGAAAAAAAAAAAAAAAGAAATCCCCGGAGCAGCTGGCTGCGAGCGATCGGCTTTGCCGGCCACGTCCGAGGTGTCTTATTAAAGGATTACCCCGTCAAGCCGGAGCAGGTTACACAAACTCTGCCGAGTCAATACGCACAGCACCTGAGCAAAGTACAGCGGATTCAAGTTTTTTTTTTTTTTTTTTCGATGATGGGCGTCGCCCGCTGTTCTTTTGCTTTCCAAAAATAACCTGCTGAAAACGAGTCCCTGGGGCCCGAAGAAATAGCTGAGGAGGAGATCCACCCGCTCCCGTGTGATGCAGCTAACGCCCAACTGACAGCAGAGCTGACGAAGATATCAGCCGCCCTCGGGGGTCAATATTCTGGTTCTTTGCAGCAACCCAAAACTGTCCTTCTTCTGGGCCAAGGAGAATTGTCCAATAGTCGGCCCTGAGAGCCAGCAAAAATATGACTTAATTAAGGGCTCATTCACACCGACATAATATATGCATCTGTAGGCAGCTGTATACAAGTCTATGGGCCCATTCACACAATGTATAGCGTAATAGGGCCCAGCTGCACCCGGGGCCAGAAAAGTCCTCACCGAACACATGTTGGAATGCCAGACTTTTTGGTCATTCAGCAGGAACTGAACATATTGTGCTATTTCTACCGCTACCATATACACTATATTACCAAAAGTATTGGGACGCCTGCCTTTACACGCACATGGAACTTTAATGGCATCCCAGTCTTAGTCCGTAGGGTTCAATATTAAGTTGGCCCACCCTTTGCAGCTATAACAGCTTCAACTCTTCTGGGAAGGCTGTCCACAAGGTTTAGGAGTGTCTATGGGAATGTTTCACCATTCTTCCAGAAGCGCATTTGTGAGGTCAGGCACTGATGTTGGAGAGAAGGCCTGGCTCGCAGTCTCTGCTCCAATTCACCCCAAAGGTTTTCTATCAGGTTGAGGTCAGGACTCAGTGAGAAGATGACAGGTGGCTCTGAAATGCAATGTAGCTTAGCGGGCTTGTCACCTGCCCGGGCCCCCGCTCTTGAGGACTCTGTACAGGAGGGCCAGTTGTACCCCCTTTTCAGTGGCCCTGACTCTTGTGCAGGCCAGTCAAGTTCCTCCACCCCAAACTCACTCAAACTCCAAGTCTTTATGGACCTTGCTTTGTGCACTGGTGTGCAGTCATGGTGGAACAGGAAGGGGCCAACTCCAAACTCCTCCCACAAAGTCAGGAGCATGAAATTGTCCAAAATGTCTTGGTGTGCTGATGCCTTAGAAGTTCCCTTCACTGGAACCTAAGGGGCCAAGCCCAACCCCTGAAAACAAGGCTCGTAGTCTCCGCTTCAATTCATCCCAAAGGTGTTCTATCAGGTTGAGGTCAGGACTCTGTGTAGACCAGTCAAGTTCCTCCACCCCAAACTCACTCAAACTCCAAGTCTTTATGGACCTTAATTTGTGCACTGGTGCGCAGTCATGTTGGAACAGGAAGGGACCATCCCCAAACTCTTCCCACAAAGTCAGGAGCATGAAATTGTCCAAAATGTCTTGATGTGCTGACTCCATAAGAGTTCCCTTCATTGAAACTAAGGTGCCAAGCCCAACCCCTGAAAAACAAGGCTCGCAGTCTTCTTTTATTTATCCCAAAGGTGTTCTATCTGGTTGAGGTCAGGACTCTGTGCAGGCCAGTCATGTTCCTCCACCCCAAATTCGCTCATCCATGTCTTTATGGATCTTGCTTTGTGCACTGGTCCAAATCATTTGGTGGAGGAGGGGGGGATTTTGGTGTGGGGTTGTTCTTTAGGGGTTGGGCTTGGCCCCTTAGTTCCGGGGAAGGAAACTCTTAAGGCGTCAACATACCAAGACATTTTGGACAGCAGATCACGGTGCTCGGTGGCATGATTGGTCATAGCAATCACATGATTACATGTAACCAAATGAATGGAAGCTATTCGTGACAACTTTACAATCATGATGCTGTGATTGGCCCACAGCTATCACATGGTATCTGGGCCAATAAAAGCACCCGGTACTATGTGATTAGCTATAGCCAATCACAGCATCACAATAGTAAGCAAGCTGTCATGAATGAAAGCCATTCATGACAGGTAAAACTATTACCTATAACACTGATAGTCACTGTTATAAGCAATAAAAGTGCAAAAAAAAATCACTTATCACCCCCCCCCCCCTTTCCAGAGTAGTACAGTGTCATTGAACTACCATGATGACAGTATGTTAAAAAAAAAAAAAAAAAAGGAAAAAAAAAGAAAAAAATATTACAAAAAGATAAAAGTTGTTAAAAAATTTAGTACAAAATTATATATTTTTTTTTAAACATACTGTCACCAGTCAGTATTCCTGATCTTTGCCACACCAGTCATATGATGACGCTGTACTGCACCAGTGACAGTATGTAAAAAATAATAATAAAAAAGAGCAAAGAATGTAACGATGTAGTATGTAACGAAAAATAAAAAAGAAAAAATATTAAAACAAGAAAAAAGTTTTAAAATATTAAATGCAAAATTATTATTATTTTTTTTTTTTTATATGCTATCACTAGTCAGTATTCCTGATCACCAAAACATCAGTCTTATAATGAGGCTGTACTGCACTGGTGACGGAATGTAAAAAATAATATTAAAAAAAATATATATTAAAAAATGAATAAAAAAGATTCAATTTTTTAAAACTTTTTTTTATTTTTTTTATATATTTTTATTTTATTTTATTTTTTTATTTCTTGCATACTGTACCCAGTCAGTATTTCTGATCACCGCCACACCAGTCATATGATGACGCTGTACTGCACTGGTGACAACATGTAACAAAAATTTTAAAAAATAAAAAAAATGTTCACAAATTGAATACAAAATTATTATTTTTTTTAAACATGCTGTCACCAGTCAGCATTCCTGATCACTGCCAGACCAGTCATATGATGACGCTGGACTGCACCGGGGATAGTATGTAAAAAATAATATTAAAAAAAGAGCAAAATATTTAAAAAAGAAAAAAAAGTTTAAAAAAATTAAATAAATATATATTTTTTTTTTTTACATACTGTCACCAGTCAGTATTTCTGATGACCACCACACCAGTCATATGATGATACTTTGCTGCAATGGTGACAGTATGTAACAAAAATATTAAAAAAGAAAAAATATTAAAACAAGAAAAAAGTTTTAAAATATTAAATGCAATTTTTTTTTTTTTCACAGACTATCACCAGTCAGTATTCCTGATCACCAATACATCAGTCTTATGATGACACTGTACTGCATCGGTGACAGTATGTAAAAAAAGAAAAATTATTATTTAATTTTTTAAAACTTTTTTTTTCTTTTTTTTTAAATATTCTGCTCTTTTTTATTTTATTTTTTACATACAGTCACCAGGCAGTATTCCTGATCACCACCACACCAGTTATATGATGATGCTGTACTGCACTGGTGACAGTATGTAACAAAAATATTAAAAGAGAAAAAATATTATAAAACAAGAAAAAAGTTTTAAAATATTAAATGCTAATTTATTATTATTATTTTTTTTTTACATACTATCACCAGTCTGTTATCCTGATCACCGCCATATCAGTCATATGATGATGCTGTACTGCACTGGAACAAAAAGGTACCGTGATTGTTTGGGCCACACCCCTGAGTGTATAAAAGTGAGATGGGGATGATCTCAATTACAACACATTGAATTTGTATTAAAAACAAAATATTTATTTAAACAAAGATAAATAAAATATTGACATACATAAAAAATATTCATAATAACAACCAGCGTATATGCAGATAATTACTCCGCTATTGACAGCACGGTCCAGGGGTCCCTAGCAAGCCGACGCGTTTCGCAGCAGAGACCAGATAGACCAATATTCTACAAAGTATAAAGAATCAAATTACAATCAATTTACTGTATATTGATTTTGATTTGATTCTTTATTCCCCAGATCCCTCCATAAAGAGTACCTGTCACTGCCTATTACTGTCACAAGGGATGTTTATATTCCTTGTGACAGCAATAAAAGTGATTAAAAAAAAAAAAATTAAAGCAACAGTGTAAAATAAATAAATAAATAAATTAATTAATTAATTAATTAACCACTCCTGGACCGGAAGGTTTTACCCCCTTTATGACCAGGCCATTTTTGGCGATTCGTACTGTGTTACTTTAAAGGACAATTGCGAGGTCGTGCGGCGCTGTACCCAAATAAAATTGATGTCCTTTTTTTTTCCCACAAATAGAGATTTCTTTTGGTGGTTTTTTAATCACCTGTGCGATTTTTATTTTTTTTTTTTTTGTGCTATAAACAAAAAAGGGCGACAATTCTGGAAAAAAAGAAACCTATATTTTTCACATTCTTCTATATAACATTCCCAATAAAAAAACGTTTTTTTTTTTTTCATCATTTTAGGTCAATTTGTATTCTGCTACATATTTTTAGTAAAAAAATCCCAATAAGCGTATTTTGATTGGTTTGCGCAAAAGTTATCGCGTCTACAAACTAGGGAAGAGATTTAGGTCATTTTTATTGATTGATTTATTTTTTTTTTACTAGTAATGGCGGCGATCAGCAATTTTTAGCGGGACTGCGACATTGCGGCTGACAGATCGGATACCTAACTGACCTTTTTGACACTTTTGGGGGGACCGGTGACATTAGTACAGTAATCAGAGCTAAAAATATGCACTGTCACTGTACTAATGACACTGGCAGGGAAGGGGTTAACCCAGGGGTGATCTAAGGGTTAAGTGTGAGCCTAGGGGGTGATTCTAACTGTGAGGGGGATGGGCTTGTCTAATCAACACATAGACCTGTGATCCTAAATAGAAGGATCACAGGCGCTCGGTGCTGATTCCAGAGAGTGTTGTAAACACAGCAGACCGCCGTTCTCTCTACATGGGGAGTGATCGCGGGTGCCCGGCGGCAATCGCGGCCTCTGACCCCATGAATCAACTTACCCGCTGGCTAATGGGGGCACGCGCCTCCAGGATCGCTCCCGCGGATCACTGTACAGGTACGGCGATTCACGCAGCGGACCCAGCCTGCCGCAGTAAAAAAAAGAAAAAATTAAAGCAACATTGTAAAAAAGAAATACATTAATTAATTAATAATAATAATAAAAAAAAAAAGTATTTAAAGTGTGCCTACCCCTACTGCGCTAGCATGCAAAGGCGAACGCATGCATCGATCCCGCAGCAATCTGACACAAATCGAAAATATTCAAAAATGCAGATTTTGGCATTTTGAATGCTTTCAAGTGCAAAGGAGGGATTTGGGGTCTTTTAGATCCCCGATCCCTCCATAAAGAGTACCTGTCACTGCCTATTACTGTCACAAGGATATTTACATTCCTTGTGACAGCAATAACGGTGATTAAAATAATAAATAATATTAATAATTTAAAGCAACAGTGTTAAAATAAAAAAATAAAATAAAATAAATTAATAATAATAATAAAAAAAAAAAAAATGTAAAGTGCCCCTGTCCCCTCGTGCTAACATGCAAAGGGGAATGCGTGCGTCGGTCCTGCATGCATGCATGCAAACCGCAATCGTCCCACACATGTAAGGTATCGGTGCAAATGTTGGATCATGGGAAGTAATTCTAGCACTAGACCTCCTCTGTACATATAAAGTGATAACCTGTAAAAGCTTTTAAAACGTGGCCTTTAGATAGTAAAATGTGTACGCCGTTGTGAGGACATGCCCAATTTTAAAGTGTGACATATTTGGTATCTATTTACTCTGCGTGACATCATCTTTTTTATTTTACAAAGAAATTGGGTTATGTATCGTGTGTTTATTTAAAAAAAA
This sequence comes from Pelophylax lessonae, assembly GCF_965119305.1. Lineage (NCBI taxonomy): Eukaryota > Metazoa > Chordata > Amphibia > Anura > Ranidae > Pelophylax > Pelophylax lessonae. Next base: position 321,990,128 of record NC_138773.1, read on the forward strand.
ATATTATTATTATTATTATTATTTTTTTTTTTAATAAAAATTACATTTAAAATCCACTGCACAGTGACATAAAAAAATTGCAAAACCCATCAATTTATTCTCCAAGGCCTCTGCTTTAAAAAAAGAAAAAAACATATCGTGTTTGGGGGTTTCTAACTAATTTTCTAGCAAACAGATTTTCACATGTAAACAAAAAGCGTGGGAAAATGCCGGGTCTTCAAGTTTTTAAAAGTACACCACTACTAAGATTTTTCACGAGGATATTATTTGGTGCACAATTAGTGGGTATATGTGTGTACATATACCCTTAAATAGGAACAAGTGGACAAGGGGGGTGTTGGGGTTTTTTTTTTTTTTTTCCTCACAGAGGAATTGTTAGGTGACACAGGTATGTGGCATATGTGTATATAAACCCTTAAATAAAAAAAAAAAAAAAAAAAATTAGTAGATAGAACACTCCCCCTTACCCCCTTTTTTTTTTTTTTTTGAGAGGAGAGAAAAAAAGGGAAAGGAAGAGAGGAGTGAAATATAAGCTGAAGACACCAAAAAATATTTTGTGTAAACAAATATCTTTTCATATTGTTATTTTGTAATATTTTTTTTATTTTTTTAATGTATATTTGTTATGTATGTGAAGAAATTAAATAAAAATATCCTCTTAAAGTTTTGTTTAAACCAATATCTTTTCATATTTTTATTTTGTAATGTTTTTTTATTTTTAATGTAAATTTGTTATGTGAAGAAATTAAATAAAAATATCCTCTTAAAGTTTTGTGTAAACAAATATCTTTTCATATTGTTATTTTGTAATATTTTTTTTATTTTTTTAATGCATATTTGTTATGTATGTGAAGAAATTAAATAAAAATATCCTCTTAAAGTTTTGTTTAAACCAATATCTTTTCATATTTTTATTTTGTAATGTTTTTTTATTTTTAATGTAGATTTGTTATGTGAAGAAATTAAATAAAAATATCCTCTTAAAGTTTTGTGTAAACAAATATCTTTTCATATTGTTATTTTGTAATATTTTTTTTATTTTTTTAATGCATATTTTTTATGTATGTGAAGAAATTAAATAAAAATATCCTCTTAAAGTTTTGTGTAAACAAATATCTTTTCATATTGTTATTTTGTAATTTTTTTTTATTTTTTTAATGTATATTTGTTATGTATGTGAAGAAATTAAATAAAAATATCCTCTTAAAGTTTTGTTTACACCAATATCTTTTCATATTTTTATTTTGTAATGTTTTTTTATTTTTAATGTAAATTTGTTATGTGAAGAAATTAAATAAAAATATCCTCTTAAATTTTTGTGTAAACAAATATCTTTTCATATTGTTATTTTGTAATATTTTTTTTATTTTTTTAATGCATATTTGTTATGTATGTGAAGAAATTAAATAAAAATATCCTCTTAAAGTTTTGTGTAAACAAATTTCTTTTCATATTGTTATTTTGTAATATTTTTTTTATTTTTTTAATGCATATTTGTTATGTATGTGAAGAAATTAAATAAAAATATCCTCTTAAAGTTTTGTGTAAACAAATATCTTTTCATATTGTTATTTTGTAATATTTTTTTTATTTTTTTAATGCATATTTGTTATGTATGTGAAGAAATTAAATAAAAATATCCTCTTAAAGTTTTGTTTAAACCAATATCTTTTCATATTTTTATTTTGTAGTGTTTTTTTATTTTTAATGTAAATTTGTTATGTGAAGAAATTAAATAAAAATAACCTCTTAAAGTTTTGTTTAAACCAATATCTTTTCGTATTGTTATTTTGTAATATTTTTTTTATTTTTTTTAATGCATATTTGTTATGTATGTGAAGAAATTAAATAAAAATATCCTCTTAAAGTTTTGTTTAAACCAATATCTTTTCATATTTTTATTTTGTAATGTTTTTTTATTTTTAATGTAGATTTGTTATGTGAAGAAATTAAATAAAAATATCCTCTTAAAGTTTTGTGTAAACAAATATCTTTTCATATTGTTATTTTGTAATATTTTTTTTATTTTTTTAATGCATATTTTTTATGTATGTGAAGAAATTAAATAAAAATATCCTCTTAAAGTTTTGTGTAAACAAATATCTTTTCATATTGTTATTTTGTAATTTTTTTAAATTTTTTTAATGTATATTTGTTATGTATGTGAAGAAATTAAATAAAAATATCCTCTTAAAGTTTTGTTTACACCAATATCTTTTCATATTTTTATTTTGTAATGTTTTTTTATTTTTAATGTAAATTTGTTATGTGAAGAAATTAAATAAAAATATCCTCTTAAATTTTTGTGTAAACAAATATCTTTTCATATTGTTATTTTGTAATATTTTTTTTATTTTTTTAATGCATATTTGTTATGTATGTGAAGAAATTAAATAAAAATATCCTCTTAAAGTTTTGTGTAAACAAATTTCCTGTCTGTCTCCATGGCAGCCTACGTGTGGGTTAACCCCGCCTCCACTCCAAGGGTATAGGACCCCCCTCCCATAAATTTCAGCTCTCAGGTACAGCAGGTGTTCATTTTTTGTCCTCCTCCAAGGACCTACACTTCTGATGTCTTACTACGTCCAGCTTACCTTAGGATACTTTGGATGGTGTCTGCATGTCCAGAGCCCAGCCACGGGCGGGTGAGTGACATTTAAAATCCCCTGCTCTCTGCGGTTGACTGAAGCTTGATTGGCATTCTCTGACATGGGTCTGAAGATTCGCATTGCTTCCCTTCATGGCAGCGGTATTTGTTATTTATGTACACTTTGTTTGTCTCTTTTTCTATCACTGTACAATTTGTTTGTTTGGCCCAATGGCGCTGGAACGCTTCCTGCGTTCCAGCAAACCCTTCCTGCGTTCCAACAAACCCTTCCTCTTCCTCCTCTGCTTCTAGCGTCCAATCGGTAGACGCTTCGTGGTCCCGCGCATGCGCAGTGCGCCGCGAGCGAAGTCGAGGCTTGGTTCGCACATGCGCATTAGCGATCGCGGCCGCATCACCGCTGACGTCATTCCGGCGGGAGATTTAAACAGCTGACGATTCCCCTGTACTTTGGGAATGTACTGTGGGCGTTGCGGCAGCTTCCCAGTGTCTCTGGATTCCTTGCTACAGGTATGTGCAATGGAGACTTGACTGCAGAGGGGGGGGGGGGGGGCGGAGGGTTGTCACCTCACAATGTATCACTGACATGGTGTCTGATATGTATTACCTTTCTTTATCAGTCTGGTTGTTTGGCCTGAAGTATGGATCCTGCGTCACCGCCCTCCTGTGGCCAGCCCTCTCACAACAGGTGGGTGCTGGCATTTTTCAGAGGGGGGGGCGGGGAGGGCTTGCTGGTCCCTAGGTCATGGCTAAATCCAGTGTCTCCCCGATTTTCTCTTTTTTCCATCAGCTCTCCCAGGCCTGATTTACCACAAGAAAGAGACCCTGTCAGACCTCGTGGGAGTTCATCCTCCAGATCTAAACGCCGTGAATCTCCATCAGGGAGTAGGCAACAAGGGAGACGCTCCAATTCCTCCCCCAGACACCATACACGATACCAGAGTCACCGCACACACCAGAGAGCCTGTTGGGGTTGTGGGGCGCATGTCCCGGAGGACAAGTCCCTATGTGAGCCATGTTTTGCTCATGCAGCCGGTGAGAGGGGGCAAAAGGATCAAAGATTGGAATCTCTAGTGAAGAGAATAGTACAACAGTCCCTGAAAGAATGGGGTACAGTCCCACCACTTGGTCCCACCACATCCAGTTCTCCAGGGGAAGTGCAGGAAGATCAAGGCCCCTCTCAACCGAGTATTACTTCTGCAAAGTCATCTGACAGTGATTCGGAAGAAGAAGGGGCTGTAGGCGGCTTTGAGTTCGCCCTAGTTTCACCCCTGATCAGAGCCATTAAAGAAGCTCTCAGATGGGAGGATCCTGTGTCTCCTCAGAAAAAGCAGCGGAAGTTCTTCAAGCACCTTGGTAAGGAGCGTATCAACTTCCCTTCCCTCTCTGAATTACAAGAGGTGATTACTGAAGAATGGAGTAAAGGGGATAGTAAGTCTTCCTTATCCTCCAAACTTGGGAAATTATATCCCTTTAAACCTGAAGATGTCGCCCGTCTGGAATCTGCTCCTCTTGTGGATGCGGCAGTTACAAGATTAGCAAAGCATGTCACTTTGCCACTAGATGACGCGGTCTCTTTCAAAGACCCTTTGGATAGGAAGATAGATCTGGACCTAAAGAGGATCTTTGTGACGGCCGGCGCGGCCTGCAAACCTGTGATGGCATTAGCAACAATGTCTAAAGCCATGGAAGTCTGGGTTTCCGATATAGAATCCAAACTTGGAAGTCTCTCGGAAGAAGCCGTAGAAAGTTCCCCTATTCACGAACTCAAGCTGGCTTCAGTGTTTTTAGGAGAAGCATCTATTGATGTTCTGCGTCTTCTGTCCAGATCGATGCTATCCTCAGTAACAGCAAAGAGGGCCTTGTGGCTTCGCCCGTGGATTGCAGATCCAGCTTCTAAACAGGCATGGTGTAAGATCCCTTTTGAGGGTACTTCCCTTTTTGGAAACAAACTAGACAGAGCCATTGCCAGGGCTACTGGCGGAAAGTCAGGTTTCCTCCCGCAAGACAGACGACTATTTGGTCAGAAGAAGCCTCAACCTAGGAGGCAATACACGGAGAGATCAAGAGATGCACGCTCTTACAAGCCTAATAGAGATTTCCGAAGAAACTGGAGAGGTGGTCAATCCTCTACTCGGAGGTCATCAAAAAATCCAGCGCCTGCTGGACAAGATTCCACTAAATCTTTTTGAGATTGGGCCCGTCCAGGCATGTCAGGTGGGGGCACGTCTTCTCCATTTTCAGCATGTCTGGGCGGCCTCAATCACGGACTTTTGGACCGTCAGGACGGTCTCTACAGGCCACAGATGGTCATTTCTGGCAGATCCAGTTCCAAGATTCATCTCAACTCATTTACCCTGTCTAGAAGAGAGAAGAGAAGTCTTGCTCGCCTATGTAGACGCCTTGGTGGCTCAAGGAGCGGTAGCTCCGCTTCCGGAACAAGAAAAATTTCAAGGGGTTTACTCACCCCTCTTCTTAGTCCAGAAGAAGAACGGGGCCTGGAGACCTGTTATAGATCTCACATACCTGAACAAGTTCATAAAGAACGAAAAATTCAAGATGGAAACACTCTCAACTATTCAAAGGGCAGTACTGCCGGGAGATTGGCTCGCCTCAATAGATTTAAAGGATGCGTATTTTCATGTACCTGTGGCAACCGACTTCCACAAATATCTTCGCTTCTGTGTTCGGAATCAGCATCTGCAATTCATTTGCCTACCCTTCGGCCTGTCTACCTCACCCAGAGTATTCACCAAAGTTCTTCTAGCAGTGGTAGCCTTCATAAGATTGAAAGGTATACGTCTACATCATTACTTAGACGATCTTCTGCTTCTGTCTCAAGAAAAGGATCAGTTATTGGCACACAGAGATCAGGTCATATCGACCCTCAAAGAGTTTGGCGGGCTGCTAAACCTACAAAAGAGTCAGCTGGAGCCTACTCAGCGCCTAGTCTATCTTGGGGCGCAATTCGACACCGTCGAGAATTCAATCTCTCTCCCATTAGAGAAGATACCGGTAGTGAGGGAGAGAATCCTTCCGGCTCTTTCCTCTCCTCGGCTGAAAGCCTCTCAGTGCCTCAAAATCATTGGCACCATGGTGTCCACGGCTCCATTGGTCAAATGGGCTCTCTGGCATATGAGGCCCTTCCAAAAAGGGTTCCTACAACAATGGAACACAGAAGAGAAAGATCAGTACATTCATATCTCCTCCAGCATGAGATACAGTCTTCTTTGGTGGCTGCAACGCAGGAATCTGCTCAACTGTCATTCTCTGGTTCCAGTCTCATGGACTATAATCACAACAGACGCCAGCAACTCAGGTTGGGGGGCTCATTGTCTGACAGAGATGACACAGGGGAGATGGTCTTTTCAGAGACACACTCCAGTCTCCAATATACTGGAACTCCGAGCAGCCTACCAGGGTCTTCGATCTTTCCAACACCTGCTAGAGGGGAAATCTGTAATGATTCGGATGGACAACACCACGGCAGTGTCTTATGTGAAGAGACAAGGTGGGACACGGAGTCTCTCTCTGCTACGAGAATTAGACCCGATCATGTCCTGGGCCCAGACTCACCTAGTAAACATCTCGGCAGTTTACATCCCAGGTTCACAGAATGTTCAAGCGGATTTTCTGTCCAGGGTCCAGTTGAACCACAATGAATGGTCGCTCCATGTGGAGTCGTTCAAATGGATTCTGTCGTTGGGAGTATCTCCCGAAGTCGATCTGTTCGCCTCCCCTTGCAACCACAAGTTGGAGAAGTATGTCACGAGGGGCAAGTGTCCTCAAGCTTACGGGACAGATGCACTAACCGACAGGTGGGAGTTCAGCAGGGCTTATGCCTTTCCTCCAGTACCCATCATTCTCAAATTCCTGCAAAGACTTCAAGCGGAAGATGTGGAGATAGTGATGGTGGCGCCTTTCTGGCCGAACAGGCCATGGTTTCCGCTACTCCTACAACTGAGCTACCGGGACCCGGTCCCTCTTCCCCTCAGACCAGACTTGCTTCTTCAGGGAACATCAGTGCACCCCTGTCCTGCAATTCTCCGGTTGACAGTCTGGTTCTTGAGAGGGAAAGGTTGGAATCGCTCGGCTGCCCATCTACAGCCATTTCCACCTTGATGAATGCTAGACGACCAAGTACTAATAAAGTATACTGTAGAATCTGGGCAAGATTCATGGAGTCTGCATATCCTGAAGGTATGTCTTCCTCAGTCCCTGGGATTCAAGAAATACTAAGTTTTCTTCAGGCTGGTCTGGATATGCCCCTTTCAGTGGCAACTCTTAGAGTTCAAGTTTCGGCCTTATCGGCCTTCTCCGGGGTCATGTGGGCCCAACACCCACTAATCCAACAATTTTTCAAAGGAGCAATCAGGCTCAATCCTCAGAGAAGACCTAGGTTCCCGAAATGGGATCTACCTCTTGTCCTAAATGCCCTCTCCAAATCGGGCATAGATTCCTCTTCTTCTATCAAGGACCTGACCATCCGAACTGTCTTCCTGGTAGCCATTACTTCGGCTAAAAGGGTCTCTGAATTAAGTTCTCTCGGATGTAAAGAACCATTCTTGACTTTTTTTCCGGATCGGGTAGTACTGATACCCAGGCTGAATTCAAATCCGAAAGTCACCTCAGTGTTTCACCAGAATCAGGAGATTGTCCTGCCTACTTTCCGTTCATCTAATGAGTCCAATCCTCATCCGTTGGATGTAGGAGAATCCTTAAAAGCCTATCTTCAAGCAACTGCACCATTCAGGCAGTCTGACAACCTCTTTGTCCTGTTCTGGGGAAAGAACAGAGGTAAACCTGCTTCATCTAGGACTATCGCTTCATGGATAGTGGCAGCTATCCAACAGGCCTATAGAGCTGAGGGGCTGGCTCCTCCGGAGGCGGTGACGGCGCACTCTACAAGGAGTATCTCTACTTCCTGGGCGGCTTCGCGGCACGTGGCTCCAGATGTGATTTGCAGAGCGGCTTCGTGGTCATCAGTCAATACTTTTATGACCCACTATTGTGTAGAGCCTGCTTCTCTGTCCTCAGTTAATTTTGGTTTGACTGTTTTGTCTGCAAATAGCATGAATTAAAATTTTCTTTGCTAAAGCATTCCCACCCGTGTGGAGTGAGCTAGTTATTTCCCACACGTAGGCTGCCATGGAGACAGACAGGAAAACGGAAAATTCCTATCATACTTACCGTAATTTTCCTTTCCTGATAGTCTCCATGGCAGCCGGAGTACCCACCCTCTCGTCTTGGATTCGGCTAAGATATGGAACACCTGCTGTACCTGAGAGCTGAAATTTATGGGAGGGGGGTCCTATACCCTTGGAGTGGAGGCGGGGTTAACCCACACGTAGGCTGCCATGGAGACTATCAGGAAAGGAAAATTACGGTAAGTATGATAGGAATTTTCCGTTTTCTTTTCATATTGTTATTTTGTAATATTTTTTTTATTTTTTTAATGCATATTTGTTATGTATGTGAAGAAATTAAATAAAAATATCCTCTTAAAGTTTTGTGTAAACAAATTTCTTTTCATATTGTTATTTTGTAATATATTTTTTTTTTTAATGCATATTTGTTATGTATGTGAAGAAATTAAATAAAAATATCCTCTTAAAGTTTTGTTTAAACCAATATCTTTTCATATTTTTATTTTGTAGTGTTTTTTTATTTTTAATGTAAATTTGTTATGTGAAGAAATTAAATAAAAATATCCTCTTAAAGTTTTGTGTAAACAAATATCTTTTCATATTGTTATTTTGTAATATTTTTTTTATTTTTTTAATGCATATTTGTTATGTATGTGAAGAAATTAAATAAAAATATCCTCTTAAAGTTTTGTGTAAACAAATTTCTTTTCATATTGTTATTTTGTTATGTTTTTTTATTTTTTTTACTTTCATTGTATATTTGTTATGTATGTGAAGAAATTAAATAAAAAATAAAAGAAAAAAATAAATAAATATATTTAAAGAAAAGTACACCAAAGGTTTGCTGTACGGGTGTATCTGCAATCGCCGGAATAGAGAAGCTGATTTTTCCTGCAGCGCTGAATCATCGTTCGCAGGAACAGAGAGCGACCGGATTCCAGATCTGCAGTATAGAAGAGCGGGCGAAGCCAAAGGCAATATGTCCGGGGCGGAGCCTAACGGATGAGTCACTTGCTGGCTTCTTATATACGAGGGATGATGACATTTTCTCGCAATATAGCAATATAGCTTTGTGTTCTGTTTGCACTGACCATGAGTAGTCTCACTCCTCTTGCTGCATTTTCCATAATACAGGTCCAGCAGGGAGAGGGTGACCTCAAAAAAAAAAAAAAAGTTTGCAACAGAGATCTCACCAGCAGCAGATTACTTCATCCTCCTCAGCCACTTTAATACCGGACACTTTCACCGCCTTTCTGCCTAGGCAAATTTTTAGCGTTGTCGCACTTTGAATGACAATTACTCAGTCATGCAACACTGTACCCAAGCTAAGTGTTCACACAAATAGAGCTTTCGGAAGTATTTAAAGTAAAACTATAGGCAAAAATAGGCAATCCAAGGTATTTAGTAAGGCATGGCGAGTTTTTTTTTTTTTTACAAATTTTTTTGTGGAAAATTAAGAAATTAACCACTTAAAGACCGCCCGCCGCAGGTTGGCTCTGTCCCACCAAACGACTTTGTAAACACAGCAGACCGTTGTTCTCTTAGGAATGAACACAGAGCGCCTGTGATCCTCCTATTTAGGATCACAGGTCTCTGTGTTAATTCCACAAGCCCCTCCCCCTCACAGTTAGAAAACACCCCCTAAGGACACATTTAACCCTTTGATCGTCCCTGGGTTAGCCTCTGCCAGTGTCATTATTACAGAAACAGTGCATATTTTTTTAGCACTGATTACTGTAGTAATGTCACTGATCCCCCCCAAAAGTGTCAGTTAGGGGTCCGATCGGTCCGCCGCAATGTCGCAGTCCCGCTAAAAATCGCAGATTGCCGCCATTACTAGTAAACAAAAAAAGGCTAAGCAGGGATTACTCTACTACATTATAGAAAAGTAGATATTTAACCGCTTTCTGCCCGTGGTATAGCCGAAAGACGGCTGCAGTGCGGGCTTACTTTGCCAGAAGGGCGTACATGGACATCCTCCCTTGACCGTGCCTTCGGAGACAGCCAATCATAAATCGGGGTAAAGGGCCACAGTGGCCCTTTACCACGTGGTCAGCTGTGACCAATGACAGCTGATCACGGATGCAAACACAAGCCGGTTATTGGCTTTTCTTTCCTCATGCTGTCAGAAGGAGGAGGGGAGAAGAGAGCTGATAACCGGCTTATGGTAAAGGGTTATCTCCACTGATAATCAGGGCACTTATTATGACTGTCCTGATTATCAGTGCAGTCCCAACAGTGTTCACCAGTGCCACCAATCGGTGCCCACCAGTGCCAACTATCAGAGTCCATCAGTGCTGCCTACCAGTACTGTCTATAAGTGCCCATCAGTGCCGCCTATCAGGGCAGCAACATCAGTGCCGCCTATCAGAACCCATCAGTACTGCCTATCAGTGCCACCTACCAGTGCCCTTCAGTGCCACCTATCAGAGCCCACCAGTCCTGCCTATCAGAGCCAATCAGTGCCGCCTCTCAGAGCCCATCAGTGCCGCCTATCAATGCCCACCGGTGCCGATTATCAGAGCCCATCAGTGCCACCTATAAGGGCCCATCAGTGCTGCCTATCAGTGCCCATCAGTGCCACATATCAGAGCCCATCAGTGCCACCTATGAGTGAAAATGAGTGCCGCCTATCCGGGCAAATTAGTGCCGCTTTTCAGGGCAGCCTCATTAGTGCCGCCTATCAGAGACCATCAGTGCCGCCTACCAGTGCCCTTCAGTGCCGCCTACCTGTACCTTTCAGTGCCACCTACCAGTGCCCATCAGTGCTGCCTATATGTGGCCATTAGTGCCGCCTATCAGGGCAGCATCATCAGTGCCGCCTATCAGAGCCCATCATTACCACCTATCAGAGCCACCTACCAGTGCCACCTATCAGAGCCCATCAGTGCTGCATATAAGTACCCATCAGTGCCGCCTATTAGGGCAGCCTCATCAGTGCCCACCAGTCCTGCCTATCATTTAAAGGGGGGGGCAGATTGGTCTGGAGGTTTGGGGGGGGGGGGTTCAACCAAAAATAACAATTGACCATATCTGTGCTTTAAACAACAAATATGATGGGACGGAGCGTTCAGCGTGAACCTAGAAGAAGAAATGGGAAAATTCTCAGAGATTTTATTAGGTCAGTTGATCTGCACTGTTATAGAAATACAGAGATTCCGCACTACTCCGGCTGCTGCAGGCTGTCAGTTAGTGACGGAGCAGTGTGTAGAGTCACTCTGGATGTAACTGCAGGGATGTGGCTCCCACCCCCCCGACACCTGAGCTGACCTGTACCAGTCCGCACACACCGGTGACACCAACCAGCGGCGTGACGTCACCCCGACACTCAGATTACAAAGAATAGGAAATAAGAAGCTCCTTTATAGTGCAAGGCATGCGGCGTGCAATCTCACCGGTATTCCGGGACCCGTCCAGTGACTCTACAAGAACACATTCCTGACGTGTCACCCTATACAACAACAACGGGGTCATTGTTCAGAAAAGCTCCGCCTTTTACCATTAAAAAGTCATCCTTGAGCTCCAGTCAGTGACTTTGCCTCGGCTGAGATAATGTCATCAGTCTGCTGCAGACAGGAGGAGGCATTTCCTCAGTCTCCCCTCTTTGTAGCAAGTCACAAGTTGGGAGACTGCAGCAGGGGGCCGATCTGTGTCAGACATTTGTGAACACAGCCAATTACTGAACAGGCACTAGAATTTACAGGATTAGAGATGTGCACAATGGAAAAATGTGTTTCATTTCAGATTCGTTTGTTAATTTATTAGTTTAGTTTCTTTATATTCATTACGTTAGATTGGTTTGTCTTCGGAATTTGTTTCCTATATTCGTTATTTCCAAATTGATTTGAAATTAGAATTTCGAAGACGGCTTTATTCATTCTAAATTTTCTATTCTATTATTTTCTATTTTGCTCTATTCTTTTATTCTCAATGCTATTATATCCTATTATTTTATTTTCTATTCTATTCTATTATTTTATTTTCTATTCTATTATTTTCTATTTTATTCTATTATTCTCTATTTTATTCTTTTATTTTCTATTCTATTCTCTATTTTATTATATTTTTATTGTCTATTTTATTCTGTTCTATTTTATTCTTTTCTATTTTATTTTATTCTTCTCTATTTTTTTTAATATTCTTTTATTTTCTATTATGTTTTATTCCATTCTATAATTTTCTCTTTTATTCTATTTTTTTACATTTTATACTATTCTATATTAAATTCTATTTTTTTTTTTTTATTCTATTCTGTTGTATTCTATTTTATTATTTTATTTTCTATTCTATTCTATTTTATTCTATTCTTTTCTATTTTATTCTTTTATTTTTTATTCTAGTTTCTATTTTATTATATCCTTTTATTTTCTATTTTATTCTGTTATGTTCATTTTTTTTTCTATTTTATTATATTATTCTATATTTTTTTTTAATTTTTTTATTTTCTATTCTATTATGTTATGTTCCATTCTATTATTTTATATTTTTTTCTATGTTTTTACATTCTATACTATTCTATTATATTATTTTATTTTCTATTCTACTCTGTTGTATTCTATTCTATTATTTTATTTTATATTCTATAATATTCTATTATTTTATATTTTATTCTATTCTTTTCTATTTTATTCTTTTATTTTCTCTATTTTATTCTGTTCTATTCTATTTTAATTTATTCTGTTGTATTCTATTTTAATTTATTCTTTTATTCTTTATTTTATTATTTTATTTTCTACTCTATTCTATTGTTTTATTATATTATGTTATTTTTTTAAATTCCAGTATATTCTATTATTTTCTATTTTATTTAATTCTTTTCTATTTTATTCTTTTATTTTTTATTCTATTCTCTATTTCATTCTATTCTTTTATTTTCTATTTTATTCTGTTCTATTATATTCTTTTATATTGTTTTATTCTCTATTTTGTTATATTCTTTTATTCTCTATTCTTTTATTTTCTGTTCTATTATGTTCTATTCCATTCTATTTTTTTCCATTTTATTCAATATTTTTACATTCCATACTATTCTATTAAGTTATATTCTTTTATTTTCTATTCTATTCTATTCTGTTTTGTTCTAACTTTAATACTATATTCTATAGTGCTGCCTAAGTAGGAATCATCATCTTATTTCACTTTTATACAATACTGTATTTATTGCAATATGTTTCCATTTCAAATTCATTTTCGAATTAGAATTCAAATAATTTGCTTCATTATAATTTATTCGGATTCATTAAAATTTGTTACTATTGTGGGATGGAAATTTGGATACATCCGAATAATGGAAACATTTTGTCCGAGTTTTGATTCGTAATGAATCGAATCGTACATTTCTCTACATGATTGTGTCATCTCTGAGCCAAAATCTCAGTCCAGGAAGTAGATGGTGACCCTGGATGATGCCTGAACAAAGATGGCGCCCTCCTGGAATGAAAAGCAGATACATTTGTTTTCAGGAGGAGTACTGTGATCTCTAGGAGGGGTAATAAAAAAAAAAAAAATTAAGTACTTCACTGACACATTACATGCTACACATTGAAACAAATATCTGATGCTGGGTCCACTTTAATGTTCACGTCTCACTCGCTTCTGTATTCAAACAGAACAAAAACTCCCCAATGCGCTTTCTTACGATCCAGAACAGAAATCCTCACCATTTGCCAACACAGCTTACAGCCTTAGATAACTTTAGCCTTCCTTTGTTACCTCTAGGTATGTGGTGTAATTCAGCTGATGACCAGTAGGGGGCGCGTATGTGCATGAGAGATGTTAAGAGGTGTCACTTGACTCACTATGGTTCAGAAAACATGAAAATGTCTCATCTGCCCCTTATCTGGTGATCTGTACAGATATGTGGCATGTTCCATATATAAAATGTTCTACAATACTATTCAATAATAATCTCATCATATAAGAGGAGTTATCCAAATTGGGCCCAAAGTGTCAATATTTTGTGTGGCCACCATTATATTCCAGCACAGCCTTAACCCTCTTGGGCATGGAGTTCACCAGAGCTTCACAGGTTGTCACTGGAGTCCTCTTCCCCTCCTCCATGATGACATCACGGAGCTGGTGGATGTTAGAGACCTTGCACTCCTCCACCTTCTATTTGAGGATGCCCCACAGATGCTCAATAGGGTTTAGGTCTGGAGACATGCTTGGCCAGTCCATCACCTTTACCCTCAGCTTCTTTAGTAAGGCAGTGGTCATCTTGGAGGTGTTTGGGGTCGTTATGTTGGAATACTGCCCTGCGGCCCAGTCTCTGATGGGAGGGGATCATGCTCTGCTTCACTATGTCACAGTACATGTTGGCATTCATGGTTCCCTCAATGAACCGTAGCTCCCCAGTGCTGGCAGCACTCATGCAGCCCCAGACCATGACACTCCCACCACCATGCTTGACTGTAGGAAGACACACTTGTCTTTGTACTCCTCACCTGGTTGCCGCCACACACGCTTGACACCATCTGAACCAAATAAGTTTATCTTGGTCTCATCAGACCACAGGAGATGGTTCCAGTAATCCATGTCCTTAGTCTGCTTGTCTTCAGAAAACTGTTTGCAGGCTTTCTTGTGCATCATCTTTAGAAGAGGCTTCCTTCTGGGACGACAGCCATGCAGACCAATTTGATGCAGTGTGCGGCGTATGGTCTGAGCACTGACAGGCTGACCCCCCCCCACCCCTTCAACCTCTGCAGCAATGCTGGCAGCACTCATACCTCTATTTCCCAAAGACAACCTCTGGATATGACGCTAAGCACGTGCACTCAACTTCTTTGGTCGACCATGGTGAGGCCTGTTCTGAGTGGAACCTGTCCTGTTAAACCGCTGTATGGTCTTGGCCACCGTGCTGCAGCTCAGTTTCAGGGTCTTGGCAATCTTCTTATAGCCTAGGCCATCTTTATGTAGAGCAACAATCTTTTTTTTTAGATCCTCAGAGAGTTCTTTGCCATGAGGTGCCATGTTGAACTTCCAGTGACCAGTATGAGAGAGTGAGAGCGATAACACCAAATTTAACACACCTGCTCCCCATTCACACCTGAGACCTTGTAACACTAACGAGTCACATGACACCGGGGAGGGAAAATGTCTAATTGGTCCCAATTTGGACATTTTCACTTAGGGGTGTACTCACTTTTGTTGCCAGCGTTTTAGACATTAATGGCTGTGTGTTGAGTTATTTTGAGGGGACAGCAAATTTACACTGTTATACAAGCTGTACACTCACTACTTTACATTGTAGCAAAGTGTAATTTCTTCTGGCTGCATTCACATGTCAGCTTATAATCGCGGGCAGAACCGCCGCGGTTCCGCCCGCGATTCGGAGATTTATTGCAAATCGCGGGACGCCTAGCGTTGCCCGTTGATTTGCAATAGCCCCCCAAACGCCGGGCTATACGCTCCAAAGAAGCTCTTGTACTTTTTTGTAGCGTATTGCGTCCCGCGATTTTGTTTGCGCGATGTTGCCGCGATTCGGCGGGCGTAAATCGCGGCAACATCGCTCGGCATTTGGGGGGCTATTGCAAATCAACGGGCAACGCTAGGCGTCCCGCGATTTGCAATAAATCTCCGAATCGCGGGCGGAACTGCGGCGGTTCTGCCCGCGATTATAAGCTGACATGTGAATGCAGCCTCAGTGTTGTCACATGAAAAGATAGAATAAAATATTTTCAAAAATGTGAGGGGTGTACTCACTTCTGTGAGATACAGTATATATATATATATATATATATATATATATATATATATAGCAATAATGTATTATTATAATTATTAATTAATTAATGTTTATTATTTAAAAATAATACTATAATAATATTAAAAAAACAAATCTAATTAATGTAAAATAAATAAAAATATTAATGTAAAATGGTATGTACGTGTGTGTATGTATATATATATATATATATATACACACATACTGTATGCATACAGTGGGTATAGAAAATAATCAACCGCCTTTAAAATAATCACATTTTGTTGCTTTTCAGCCTGAAATGAAGACAAACACAGTTTTATCCAGCTGTATTTACTAGTGCAAATTATAACACCCAAGTGAAAGACATAACACCAAAATGTCAGAAAAAAATTAAAAAAATTCAAAAACAGAATCACTGTGTTGGAAAAAGGATCACCCTCCTTATGTCAGTATTTTGTTGAACCACATTTTGCTTTATTTCCAGCCTTTAGTCTGTTGGGATTTGTCTGTACTAACTCTACACATCTAGACTTTGCAATATTTGCCCACTCTTCTTTGCAGAACTGCTCAAGTTCAGTTGCATTTGATGGTGACGTTTGTGGACTGCAGTCTTCAAGCCATTCCACAGATTTTCAATGGGGTTTAAGTCTGGGCTCTGACAAGGCCATGCAAGGACATTCCCCGCCTTCTCCTCCAACCACTGTGTGCTCATTGGTGGACATTCCCCGCTTTCTCCTCCAACCACTGCGTGCTCATTGTTTCTGTGTGCTTTGGCTCATTGTCATGTTGGAAGGGAAACCTTCTTCCCATTGACAACTTTCTGTCAGAGGGCGGCAGAGTTTCCTCAAGAATTTGAAGGTATTTTTCCCCATCCATTTTTCCTTCTATCCTGACAAGTGCTCCAGTCCCTGCTCCTGTGAAACACCCCATAACAGGATGTTACCACCCACATAACAGGAAAATACCCCCATAACAGGATTTTACCACCCCCATAACAGGATATTACCCCCATAACAGGATTTTACCACCCCATAACAGGATATTACTCCTCCCATAACTGGATTTTACCACCCCCATAACAGGATTTTACCACCCCCATAACAGGATATTACCCCTCCCATAACAGGATTTTACCACCCCCATAACAGGATATTACCCCTCCCATAACAGGATTTTACCATCCCCATAACAGGATATTACCCTCCATAACAGGATATTACCCCTCCCATAACAGGATATTACCCCCCCATAACAGGATATTACCCCTCCCGTAACAGGATATTGACCCTCCCATAACAGGATTTTACCACCCCCATAACAGGATATTAACACCTCCATAACAGGATATTACCCCCCATAACAGGATTTTACCACCCCCATAACAGGATATTAACACCTCCATAACAGGATATTACCCCCCCATAACAGGATTTTACCACCCCCCATAACAGGATATTAACACCCCCATAACAGGATATTACCACCCCCATAACAGGATATCGCTTTACTGTAGTTCTGGTGTTATTTGGATGGATTCCAGCCAGACATATCGTTTGGTGTTGGGGCCAAATCATTCAATTTTAGTCCCATCTGACCGTAACACCTTTTTCCATGTGGCCTCAGAATCTTCAATGTGCATTTTGGCAAAGCTCATTGGTGACTGCATGTGACCTTTCTTCAGGAGTGGCTTTTTTTCTTGCACCCCCAATATAAGCCACATTTGTGGAGAAGTTGTGACATTGCTGTCACATGCACACAATTGCCACTCTTTGTCATAAATTTCTGCAACTGCTTCAGAGTTGCTGTAGGCCTCTTGGTCGCCTCTCTGTCCAGTTTCCTCCTGGCTCTTCCATCCAGTTTGGAGCAACGTCCTGATCCAGGAAGGGTCTGTGTTCTTCCCCATCCTAATAATAGACTTCACTGTTCTTCTAGGCATTGATAACACCTTTGTATCCATCTCCTGACTTGTGCCTGTCTACAACTTTATCCCGGTGACAGCACCTTTGCAGCCCATAGTTAATTGTTTTCTTCAGTTGCACTACTAGGGACTGAAATGCTCCAGGAAAGCTCTTTTCATGGTGAGCTAATTAAAATGACCACAGCTATACACAACTGAAAGTCAAATGGCTTTGTGTGCCATTAAGAAGGTGATTAGCTATTCCTGACTGAGTTTACAAGTCATTTGTAGGAGGGGGGTGATCCTTTTCCAACTCAGTGATTCTGTTTGTGAATTTGTTTTTTATTTTTCTTATGGCATGTTTTTTATTTATTTTTTTTATCTTTCACTTGGATGTTATAGGTTGAACTGAGCAAATACAGCTGGATAAAACTAAAACTGTGTTTGTCTTCATTTCAGGCTGCAAAGCAACAAAATGTGATTATTTTAAAGGGGGGGGGGGTAATTCTTTTCTATATCCACTGTAAATACATCTAATAAATAAATTAATAATAACAACCTATTATTATTATTAATAATAATAATAATAATATTGTATCTAACATATTACATCAAACCATAAAAAGGAAGTCATCATTTCTACATAGCTTTATCCCATAGTAACAATTTCCCCAAATGTTGCAGCTTTGATTAACCACTTGCCTACTGGGCACTAAACCCCCCTTCCTGCCCAGGTCAATTCTCAGCTTTCAGTGCTGTCGCACTTTGAATGACAATTGCGCGGTCATGCAACACTGTACCCATTAGAAATTTTTATCATTTTTTTTCAAATAAATAGAGCTTTCTTTTGGTGGCATTCAATCACTATAGGGGATTTTATTTTTGCTGAACAAACAGAAAAAGACCAAACATTTTGAAAAAAGAATAATATAAATAAATAACAGTTTTTATAGTTTGATATAAAATTTTGCAAACAGATAATTTTTCTCCTTCATTGATGTGCGCTGATGAGGCGGCACTGATGGGCACTGATAGGCTAAACACATGGGCATTGATAGGCTGCACTGATGGGCCAAACATCTGTCAACACCAAAAATGACAGAAATCTTTCCCTTAGTTAGTAAACGCTATAACTTTTGCGCAAACCAATCAAAATACACTTATTGGGATTTTTTTTACCAAACATATGTAGCAGAAAACAAATTGGCCTAAAATGTAAAAAAATTTTGATTTTTACATTTTTTTCATATAAAAAAATGTGAAAAATATTGTTATTTTTTCAAAATTTACGCTCTTTTTTTGTTTATAGCGCAGAAAGTAAAAATCGCACAGGTGATCAAATACCACCAAAAGAAAGCTCTGTTTGTGGGAAAAAAAGGACGTAAATTTCGTTTGGGTACGGCGTCGCACGACTGCGCAATTGTCAGTTAAAGTCGCACAGCGCCGAATCGCAAAAAGTGGCCCAGACGTAAGACAGCAAAATCCTCCGGTGGTAAAGTGGTTAATATATGTTCCCCAGAGCAGTGCCCAGCTCCCCATTCCCTTTAAATGTGAGCCTAGAGCAGTGGTTCTCAAATCCGGTCCTCGGGACCCACTAACAGGCCAGATTTTAAGTATTACCTTGGGGGATGCAGACTAGAATACTGCAATCACTGAGAAGCAAATGAGATCACCTGTGATGTAATTTAGTTATCTTGCAAACCTGGCCTGTTGGTGGGTCCCGAGGACCGGATTTGAGAACCACTGGCCTAGAGGAGTGATTCTAACTTATGGGGGGCGTGGCTTGTGAAATGACCATAGAGACATGTGTTCCTATATAGAAGGATCACAGGCGCTCTGTGATCATTCCAGAGAGAAGAACGCTTGGCTGTGTTTACAACATCCGACCGTCCTTATCTCTCAGCGGGGAGCGATCGCAAGTGTCAGGCGGCAATCGGAGCCGCCTGACACACGCATCGGCTTCCCTGCTGACGAGCGGGGGCGGTGGCGCATGCTCACCCCCCAGACTCCCGAGAGCGAGCGCCGTACATGTACGGAGATTCGTCTGGGAGCGGCTGCCTGCCTCAGTACATCTGCGGCGGGCGGTCGTCAACTGGTTGAGTGGTAAAAATAGTTTTTTTACATTTGTTACATTTTTTTTTACAATAGAAGTTTATAAAAGATATAGAAAGTTTATATAAGATATAGATAGATAGGAGATAGGAGGGACGATAACACGGCTCCAAAGAAAAGGACAGCCCCTGCAAATGGGTCAGCTATGGAGATCTGCTCACTCCGGCTGAAATCGGCTTCTCCGGGTCCTTAGCAGTGTCAGTTACACGCCGGCTTACAGCCAAGTTCTGTGATATAACCGATTTATCTAACATGTGCTGATTGAGTAATATAGAACATATGACACAAGCGTGTGATAATCCCGCCACCGTCGGCTCAGTTCCCTCCAGTGAAGATTTGGGAGAACATCGTGTCATCCTCTATGATGGAACACCAATTTACCTTCTATAAGGTAACTGGGTCATCGGCTGATCCGTACCGCTGACCGCCTCCAGGATAATCCCCCCAGACGTTCGCAGTTAACATAAACCGCATTACATGCTTAATGTGACACAATCACTTCCGATTTCACCCCAGATCAGATGTCCCATAAACTGGGCCAACCGACCGCCAATGAAAAGCCGGGCCGGCTGAGTGATAAGCATGGTGGCCTTTGCGGTGCTGAAATCCCGGGCTCAGTTCCGACAAGAGATGTACAATACGTCCATAGGGATCGCATGGCATCCCGGCGTTCCTAATGATTCCGCAGGTTCTTTAACCACTTCAATACCGGGCACTTTCACCCTCTTCCTGCCCAGGCCAATTTTCAGCTTTCAGTGCTGTCACGTTTTGAATGACAATTGCGCGGTCATGCAACACTGTACCCAAATGAAATTTTTATCATTTATTTAAAAAACAAATAGAGCTTTCTATTGGTGGTATTTAATCACCGCTGGGTTTTTTGTTTTTTTACTAAAAAAATAAAAAAAGACAGACAATTAAAAAAAAATAAAAAAAAAAAAAATTTCTTAATTTCTGTCAGTAAATTTTGTAAATAAGTAATTTTTCTCCTTCACTGCTGTGCGCTGATGAGGCGGCACTGATGAGGAGGCACTAATATGCGGCACTGATGGGCACTAATATGCGGCACTGATGAGCACTGACAGACGACACTGAAAGGCACTGATGGGCAGCACAGATGAGCAGGCACTGATGGGCAGCACAGATGAGCAGGCACTGATGGGCACTGACTGGCATCACTAATGGGCAATGATTGAGGTCACTGTGGGCACTGATTGGTGTAACTAATGGGCATTGATTGGGCACTGTTTTGTGTCACCTATGGGCATTGATTGGGCACTGTTTTGTGTCACTGATGGGCATTGATTGGGCACTGTTTTGTGTCACTGATGGGCATTGATTGGGCACTGTTTTGTGTCACTGATGGGCATTAATTGGGCACTGTTTTTTACTATGTTGTACTTTACTGTAATCAGGGCACTGATGATGATCAAAAAAGGTACAAGAGCTTCTTTTGGGCTTCATGCGTCCTGCGATTCTGTGTGCGCGATGTTACCGCGATTCGGCAGGCAGAAATCGCGGCAACATCGCACAGAGTTTGGGGTGCCATTGCAAATCACGGGCATCGCACAGGCATCCTGCGATTTGCAATGATTCCGGATCACGGGCAGAATCGCGGTGATCCGCTACGCCCACATGTGAAGGGGGGGGGGGGGTGTGCTGGGTGTGCCTGGGCACACCCTAATCTCCCTGTGCGGCACAGATCCCCCCTGCTGATATTTCACCAAAGCCCTAAAAAAAAGTTGTAAAAATGAATAAAGAATGAAATAATAAAAATAAAAAATACTGACACCGTCCACTGCCCTACTGACACCAACCTCTGCCCTACTGAGAACTCCACTGCTCTACTGACACCGATTAACATTTGGGTGCACACCCTAATGCAATAGGCTGCGCACACTTATGAACGTAGCCTAACCTCCACCTATACACACCCTCAGGTTAGGAAGCAATTACACATTTAGTGATCTCAGTGATCTCTGTACAGCACTGCGGTATATGTCAGAGCTATATAAATATATAATAATAATAGTGTGTGCTGTGGGGGGACATTAGAGTGCAAGCTCCTCTGGTACAGAGACTGATGTGACTGGCTCAGTGTTCTCTGTACAGCACTGCAGTATATGTAAGAGCTATATAAATGTTTTATAATAATAGTGTATGACTGTGGGAGAGGGGACGTTAGAGTGTAAGCTCCTCTGGTACAGAGGCTGATGTGACTGGCTCAGTGTTCAACGTACAGCACTGCGGTATATGTCAGAGCTATATAAATGTATAATAATAATAATAGTGTGTGACTGTGGGGGGGGGGGGCATTAGAGTGTAAGCTCCTCTGGTACAGAGACTGATGTGACTGGGGGGGGGGGGGGCATTAGAGTGTAAGCTCCTCTGGTACAGAGAGTGATGTGATTGGCTCAGTGTTCTCTGTACAGCACAGCGATATATGTCAGAGCTATATAAATGTTTTATAATAATAGTGTGTGACTGTGGGAGAGGGGACGTTAGAGTGTAAGCTCCTCTGGTACAGAGGCTGATGTGACTGGCTCAGTGTTCAACGTACAGCACTGCGGTATATGTCAGAGCTATATAAATGTATAATAATAATAATAATAATAATAATAGTGTGTGACTGTGGGGGGGGGGGCATTAGAGTGTAAGCTCCTCTGGTACAGAGAGTGATGTGATTGGCTCAGTGTTCTCTGTACAGCACAGCGATATATGTCAGAGCTATATAAATGTTTTATAATAATAGTGTGTGACTGTGGGAGAGGGGACGTTAGAGTGTAAGCTCCTCTGGTACAGAGGCTGATGTGATTGGCTCAGTGTTCAACGTACAGCACTGCGGTATATGTCAGAGCTATATAAATGTATAATAATAATAGTGTATGACTGTGGGGGGGACATTAGAGTGTAAACTCCTCTGGTACAGAGACTGATGTGACTGGTTCAGTGTTCCCTGTACAGCACTGCGGTATATGTCAGAGCTATATAAATGTATAATAATAATAATAGTGTGTGACTGTGGGGGGGGGGGGGGCATTAGAGTGTAAGCTCCTCTGGTACAGAGACTGATGTGACTGGTTCAGTGTTCCCTGTACAGCACTGCGGTATATGTCAGAGCTATATAAATGTATAATAATAATAATAGTGTGTGACTGTGGGGGGGGGGGGGGCATTAGAGTGTAAGCTCCTCTGGTACAGAGACTGATGTGACTGGCTCAGTATGCCCTGTACAGCACTGCGGTATATGTCTGAGCTATATAAATATGTGAAAATAAAATAATTGGCATAATTGATTTGTTTTCTCTAGTAGATCACAGGGTCTGGCACTGTGTAAGTGGATGAGCCCATGAAAGGGAGAACCTACTTGTGTAAAATTGCCTTTCGAAGTCTTCCCACACTCTTGACATACAGCTTGAGTAACTCTTGAACTGTGTCGTAAAATGTTTTGCAAAGTTGCAGCTTTCATCATAATCCACAAACACTTTAGAAAGAGATTTGTGTAATATTAGAGGCGGATTTCATACTTCAGCTGACTGCTCTATACAGGAGTTAGAAATTGCCATATTCTAAGAGACTGTTAGGGACTGAAGCCACACAACAAGAGACTATTAGAGAGTGACACCAAGTTAAGGCCCGTACACACGTACCGATCGTCGGCCGAAAAGCGTCGGCCGACGACCGATCTGCCGATTGTAGGCTTGTTAGTATGATGCCTCCGACAGCCGTCAGCGCACATTCTGCCGACAAGAATCTGTCATGCAAGCATTAAAATTTTAGTATGCCGACACCAGAGCGGCCGATTGTTCGCCAGTCAGTACAGATTTCGGCCGACAGACCGCAGATTTGCAATACTGGGCATGCTCAGAAAAGGAAAAACACACGGAAAGTTAACCATTACATGACATCACTTCTGCAGTCGGCTGTAGTCGGCGGACAAAATTCTTGTGCTGTCTTTTGCACTTTTCAACAGACACGACAGCCCTGGACAAAAGACGGCCGATCGTTCGCCGACGATCGGTACGTGTGTACGGGGCTTTACAGGAAACTGAGAGACTTATTCTGGTGACAACCTAAGAAGTGAAATCTCTCACTTTTGGAGAAATCTCCCCTTCTCCTTTCCTCTACAGCAGGGGCCACCAAAATACAGCCAACAGCCACAGATAGCGATGGAAGCGATGGAAGCTTCTGAATGTAAAGGGAGACTCTGATGTACACTCCTAGATGTAAGGAGAATGCCTATAATGGGCACTCCTAGGGGGGACTCTGCTGGACATTCTTAGATGTAAAAGGAGGGGGGGGGGGTTCTATGATGGGCACTCCTGGATGAAAAGGGAGACTCTTATGTATGCTCCTGGATGTAAGGGAAGTGTCTGTGATGGGCACTCCTGGGGGAGGACTCTGCTGGGCATTCCTGGATGTAGGTGGACTCTGTTGGCACTCATAAATGTGAGGAGGGACTCTGCTGGGCACTACTGGATGTAAGGGGGAGGGGGGCCCACAAACATTTGGAAAATATCTCATGTGGCCCTCATGGTAAATATTTTGGATTCCAACTCTAAAGCACAAGAGAAGCTAAGTAAAACTAAAATAAGTGAAGTTACCAGGACAAAAGATGAGGGAAAACCCAAGTTGTCACCAGAACAAGAATACAGGGGAGATCTTCCAATGAGGCCACATGTGCTGGTAATGTTTTAGAAGGGAATTCCCACACTTTGGAGAGATTTCATTTTCTTTCTTCTAAAGCACAAGAGAAGCTATGAGCGAATGCTGTTACTAGGACGGAAAGTTAGGGAAACTCCAAAATTCAGAGTTGTTACCTAAACAGAACTGGATTAGAAGGGAGATCATCAAATCGGTTACGTGTCCTGGAGGCAACTGACTAAGACAAGAAACCCCTCTCTTTGGAGAAATGTCCACTTCCCCTTAATCGCAAGAATTCCAGGATAAAAATTTAGGAAAAATCCAAAATTTTGGAGTTGCTACTAGAACAGTAATAGAGGAGAAATCTCCTAAAGGGCCACATGTTGTGGTGACAACTAGGGATGATCGAACTTTTCAAAAGTTCGGTTCGGCCAGAACATCCGAACTTCCCGAAAGTTCGGCCCGGATTTCAGAACCCCATTGAAATCAATGGGACCCGAACTTCGGTAATCAAAAAAACACAATTTTGAAGCCCTAAAACCCAATAAATGCCCCTAAAAAGTGCCTAGGGTTCTGGGTCATACCCCAGGGACTATTAATCACACAAAAAAAAGTTCTTAAAAATTGTCATTTTTGTTAGAGAGCCAATTATTGAAAAAAAAAATAATAATTTCTTTGGATTTAGTATCTGGGGGGTCTAAAAAGTGTACCTGTGAAGTTTCAGCTCTGTAGCATGTCCAGAACCATAAAAAAAAGATTGTTTGTATTAGGTCACTTATAGAACAGGTTAGTGGCTTCTCGCTTTTCACACATTGCCGATTTAGTAGCAAGCGTTTTTTTGGGCATTTTTTTGGGTTCTTTGGAGGCAGGAAAAACATCTGAACTTGTGTATAGTGGTATATATACCACTATACATAAGTTCAGATGTTTTGCCTGCCTCCAAAGAACCCAAAAAAATGCCCAAAAAAACGCTAGCGTCAAAAAAAAAAAACGCCCAGGTGTGTTGTTGCAGGCATTTTTTTGGGGGTTTTTGGAGGCAGGCAAAACATCTGAACTTGTGTATAGTGGTATATACACACACATACTTATATGTATTTTACACTTAGACATATATAGGTGTTATAGGAGCGTAACCATATTAGTGTAAATGATTTCATTAGCGCAAGCATATATTTCTGCTACTATTACACCTATATATGTCTAGGTGTGTATATACATATAAGTATGTGTGTATATATACCCGTATACACAAGTTCAGATGTTTTGCCTGCCTCCAAAAACCCCAAAAAAATGTCTGCAACAACACACCTGGGCGTTTTTTTTTTTTTTTACGCTAGCGTTTTTTTGGGCATTTTTTTGGGTTCTTTGGAGGCAGGCAAAACATCTGAACTTGTGTATAGTGGTATATATACACACATACTTATATGTATTTTGCACATACACATATATAGGTGTGATAGGAGCGTAACTATATTGGTGTTAATTATTTCATTAGCGCAAGTAATTTTTTCTGCTCCTTTCACACCTATATATGTGCAGGTGTATATATACATACATGGGTGTGTATATATACCCCCTATACACATGTTCAGATGTCATGCCTGACTCCAAACATGTGCTCAAAAAATCCCTATAGACGCCTGCAGCCAAAAAGCAAGCTGACAGGGGCGAAGCCATATTAATGCAGCGAAAGTGACTTAAGAGAAACTATCTTTTCTCTATAGCGGTCACCCTGATATGGAAGGGTTTGGTCACCCTGCCATAGCAGTCACTGTCAGTTCACCCTACACTACATTACGGTCACCCTGATATGGAAGGGTTTGGTCACCCTGGCATAGCAGTCAGTTAACCCTACACTACATTACGGTCACCCTGACACTTCACACTTTCCCTACAGAAACTAAATTTTTGCATCTAACTAAAGTGTAAAAGAGCACCCTAACTACACTAGATATCCCTTTCCTCACACTAATAAATGCTAAATGACACTTTTAAAGTAAAATTAACAGAACTGCTTCCACTCTCTTCCATGTCCCTGTATAACAAAGCTAGGAATTTGGCGGGGGCTATCTTATATACTGGGGGGCGTATTCACTAATGATTGGACTATGGACCCCCTAGTCACTCCAATAACATTCCTAGCATTCTCCTGCTCCCTCAATTGGCTTTTGCTAATGGTTCTGGTCCAATCACTGGCTTTTAAAGCCCATTTCCTGAACCATTGCATTTTGGTCGGTTCTGGTTGCCGAATTCCGAACTTTTTGGGCAAAAAGTTCTAAATTCGGCCGAACCTCGAACACCCAATATTCGGGTCGAACCGATGGTCGACCCAAACCGTTCGATCATCCCTAGTGACA
The DNA here is from genome assembly GCF_965119305.1 of Pelophylax lessonae. Taxonomy (NCBI): domain Eukaryota; kingdom Metazoa; phylum Chordata; class Amphibia; order Anura; family Ranidae; genus Pelophylax; species Pelophylax lessonae. The sequence goes on from NC_138773.1 coordinate 322,016,595, forward strand.
ACTGTCAAAAAGGGGAATGTTCTCATCTTGGAGAGATTTCCTCTAGAGCAGGGGTTCTCAACCTTATTCTTCCAAAATCTTTCTAGCCCCAACAGCAATAATAAAAAAAATGCAATCTCCGAAAGGGTCTGGGGTTTCTGCAGGAGGCTGGGGGCTTTGCAGGGGTACTGTGGGAGACTGGAGGGCACTGTAGGGGCTAGAGGTACTATGGGGCACTGTTGGAGATTGGGAGCACTATAGGGGGCTGGAGGCTCTTCAGCAGGCTTGGGGCACTACAAATAGCTTAGGGAGCACTGTGGGAAATTGGGGGGAGGGCACTGGGAGAGGCTGAACAGAACTATAGGAGGTTGAGGGCACAATGGGAGATGGCAAACACTGTGGTAAGCTAAGAGATCTGCAGCCTACTGGAGGCCTAGAAGGAGGGAATCCTTGGCCCCCTGCATTAGGCCACAGCCTTATGGTTAAGGACCACTGCCCTAAAGCAACTGAAAGCCATGAATGAGCACTATTTAGTATAAAACGTGTCACAGTTCTGCAGGGTTCTTGTACGTACCTTGCTAAAGTATAGGAAAAGGTTTATGCAGTGAGCTCTGGTGGTGGCCCTATCCATGTTTTAAGAGATATATACATAGGGTATGCAATGATGAGATGAAGGGCACCCAGATAGCTGCAGATCGAAGAGTGTGGAAAACAAGGAAAGCTTCTTGTTATATGTAATCTAAGCTCAGATCCTAGCTGACCCATCTTATACTGTACCACTGCCTAAACAAAGCCCAGTTCATCTCACTTATCCAGACTAATCCCGGACGAGCCCCCAGGTACATCTCCTCCGCAGCATGGGTGTAACTGCAGATCATGGAAACTTAGAAAACTACCACAGAGTTGTCCAAATCAAGGACAAACCATTGTCCAAATCAATGTCCAAATCAAGGACAGGTAGCAGGATAGCTGACAGCATGGTAGTAAATTATTATGGACCAGAGCTGTAAACAGAAGTTGTCAGGGAAGAGAGGGTCATCAATGCAGGGAATTTACTTTTAATCTCTTCCTGGCTGAATGCACCCAGATCTACTGTTTTGTTCTGTGCTGAGAGCGAACTCGCTGAGCGCTCACAGCACAGTGACTAAGTTGTCACTCGCAGCTCTCAGCTACCATTTACAGTCGGGACCTGGTGGGCAAGGCTCCCAGTCATGTGACCTCTTTGACAGCCATTTAGAGTGATCACATGATGACTTTTCAGAACCCCTTTAAGTGCCAGGGTGGGGGGGGGTCGAGGGCCAAGGGGTTAACACAAATTTTTGAGCCAACATCTCTGTCCTTAGTAGCTCACCAGTCTTTCATCATCTCACATGATGAGGTACAGGGTCAGTATCACAGGGGGGTACAGGGTCAGTGTCCCAGGATGTGCATTGTCAGCATGACAGGGGGTGCAGGGTCTATGTCACGGATGGTACAGGGTCAGTGTCACAGGAGGTACAGGGTCAGTGTCACAGGAGGTGCAAGGTCAGTGTCATAGGGGGTGCAGAGTCAGTGTCTCAGGAGGTGCAGGGTCAGAGTCACAGGAGGCGCAGAGTCAGTGTCACAGGAGGTGCAGGGTCAGAGTCACAGGGGGTGCAGGGTCAGAGTCACAGGGGGTGCAGGGTCAGAGTCACTGGAGGTGCAGAGTCAGAGTCACAGGAGGTACAGGGTCATTGTCACAGGAGGTGCAAGGTCAGTGTCATAGGGGGTGCCGAGTCAGAGTCATGGGGGGTGCAGGGTCAGAGTCATGGGGGGTGCAGGGTCAGAGTCACAGGAGGGGCACAATCAGTGTCTCAGGAGGTGCAGGGTCAGTGTCACAGGGAGTGCAGGGTCAAAGTCACAGGAGGTGCAGGGTCAGTGTCTCAGGGGGTACAGGGTCAGAGACACAGGAGGTGTAGGGTAAGAGTCACAGGGGGTGCAGGGTCAGAATCACAGGAGGTGCAGGGTCAGAGTCACAGGGGGTGCAGAGTCAGTGTCACAGGAGGTGCAGGGTCGGAGTCACAGGGGGTGCAGAGTCAGTGTCACAGGAGGTGCAGGGTCAGAGTCACAGGGGGTGCAGGGTCAGAGTCACAGGAGGTGCAGGGTCAGAGTCACGGGGGGGTGCAGGGTCAGTGTCACAGGAGGTGCAGGGTTAGTGTCACAGGAGGTGCAGGGTCAGTGTCACAGGGGGTGCAGGGTCAGTGTCACGGGGGGTGCAGGGTCAGAGTCAATGGAGGGGTCCAATCAGTGTCTCAGGAGGTGCAGTGTCAGTGTCACAGGGAGTGCAGGGTCAGAGTCACAGGAGGTGCAGGGTCAATGTCTCAGGGGGTACAGGGTCAGAGTCACAGGAGGTGCAGGGTCAGAGTCGCAGGGGGTGCAGGGTCAGAGTCACAGGAGGTGCAGGGTCAGAGTCACAGGAGGTGCAGGGTCAGAGTCACAGGGGGTGCAGAGTCAGTGTCACAGGAGGTGCAGGGTCAGAGTCACAGGGGGTGTAGGGTCAGAGTCACAGGAGGTGCAGGGTCAGAGTCACAGGGTGTGCAGGGTCAGAGTCACAGGAGGTGCAGGGTCAGAGTCACAGGGCGTGCAGAGTCAGTGTCACAGGAGGTGCAGGGTCAGAGTCATAGGGGGTGCAGGGTCGGAGTCACAGGAGGTGCAGGGTCAGAGTCACGGGGGGTGCAGGGTCAGAGTCACAGGAGGGGCACAATCAGTGTCTCAGGAGGTGCAGGGTCAGTGTCACAGGGAGCGCAGGGTCAGAGTTACAGGAGGTGCAGGGTCAATGTCACAGGAGGTGCAGGGTCAGTGTCACAGGGGGTGCAGGGTCAGTGTCACAAGAGGAGCAGGGTCAGTGTCACAGGAGGTGCAGGGTCAGTGTCACAGGAGGTGCAGGGTCAGTTTCACAGGAGGTGCAGGATCAGTGTCACATGAGGTGCAGGGTCAGAGTCACAGGAGGTGCAGGGTCAGTGTCACAGGGGGTCCTGGGTCAGTGTCACAGGAGGTGCAGGGTTAGTGTCACAGGAGGTGCAGGGTTAGTGTCACAGGAGGTGCAGGGTCAATGTCACAGGGGGTGCAGGGTCAGTGTCACAGGGGGTGCAGGGTCAGTGTCATAGGAGGTGCAGGGTTAGTGTCACAGGAGGAGCAGGGTCAGAGTCACAGGAGGTGCAGGGTCAGTGTCACAGGGGGTGCTGGGTCAGTGTCACAGGAGGTGCAGGGTTAGTGTCACAGGAGGTGCAGGGTCAATGTCACAGGGGGTGCAGGGTCAGTGTCACAGGGGATGCAGGGTCAGTTTCACATGAGGTGCAGGGTCAGTGTCACATGAGGTACAGGGTCAGAGTCACAGGAGGTGCAGGGTCAGAGTCACAAGAGGTGCAGGGTCAGTGTCACAGGGGGTGCAGGGTCAGTGTCACAGGAGGTGCAGGGTCAGAGTCACAAGAGGTGCAGGGTCAGTGTCACAGGAGGTGCAGGGTCAGAGTCACAGGGGGTGTAGGGTCAGAGTCACAGGAGGTGCAGGGTCAGAGTCATAGGGGGTGCAGGGTCGGAGTCACAGGAGGTGCAGGGTCAGAGTCACGGGGGGTGCAGGGTCAGAGTCACAGGAGGGGCACAATCAGTGTCTCAGGAGGTGCAGGGTCAGTGTCACAGGGAGCGCAGGGTCAGAGTTACAGGAGGTGCAGGGTCAATGTCACAGGAGGTGCAGGGTCAGTGTCACAGGGAGTGCAGGGTCAGTGTCACAAGAGGAGCAGGGTCAGTGTCACAGGAGGTGCAGGGTCAGTGTCACAGGAGGTGCAGGGTCAGTTTCACAGGAGGTGCAGGATCAGTGTCACATGAGGTGCAGGGTCAGAGTCACAGGAGGTGCAGGGTCAGTGTCACAGGGGGTCCTGGGTCAGTGTCACAGGAGGTGCAGGGTTAGTGTCCCAGGAGGTGCAGGGTTAGTGTCACAGGAGGTGCAGGGTCAATGTCACAGGGGGTGCAGGGTCAGTGTCATAGGAGGTGCAGGGTCAGAGTCACAGGAGGTGCAGGGTCAGTGGCACAGGGGGTGCAGGGTCAGTGTCACAGGAGGTGCAGGGTCAGAGTCACAGGAGGTGCAGGGTCAGTGTCACAGGAGGTGCAGGGTCAGAGTCACAGGAGGTGCAGGGTCAGTGGCACAGGGGGTGCAGGGTCAGTGTCACAGGAGGTGCAGGGTCAGAGTCACAGGGGGTGCAGGGTCAGTGTCACAGGGGGTGCAGGATCAGAGTCACAGGGGGTGCAGGGTCAGTGTCACAGGGGGTGCAGGGTCACTTTCCCAGGAGGTGCAGGGTCAGAGTCACAGGGGGTGCAGGGTCAGAGTCACAGGGGGTGCAGAGTCAGTGTCACAGGAGGTGCAGGGTCAGAGTCACAGGGGGTGTAGGGTCAGAGTCACAGGAGGTGCAGGGTCAGAGTCACAGGGTGTGCAGGGTCAGAGTCACAGGAGGTGCAGGGTCAGAGTCACAGGGCGTGCAGAGTCAGTGTCACAGGAGGTGCAGGGTCAGAGTCATAGGGGGTGCATGGTCGGAGTCACAGGAGGTGCAGGGTCAGAGTCACGGGGGGTGCAGGGTCAGAGTCACAGGAGGGGCACAATCAGTGTCTCAGGAGGTGCAGGGTCAGTGTCACAGGGAGCGCAGGGTCAGAGTTACAGGAGGTGCAGGGTCAATGTCACAGGAGGTGCAGGGTCAGTGTCACAGGGGGTGCAGGGTCAGTGTCACAAGAGGAGCAGGGTCAGTGTCACAGGAGGTGCAGGGTCAGTGTCACAGGAGGTGCAGGGTCAGTTTCACAGGAGGTGCAGGATCAGTGTCACATGAGGTGCAGGGTCAGAGTCACAGGAGGTGCAGGGTCAGTGTCACAGGGGGTCCTGGGTCAGTGTCACAGGAGGTGCAGGGTTAGTGTCACAGGAGGTGCAGGGTCAATGTCACAGGGGGTGCAGGGTCAGTGTCACAGGGGGTGCAGGGTCAGTGTCATAGGAGGTGCAGGGTCAGAGTCACAGGAGGTGCAGGGTCAGTGTCACAGGAGGTGCAGGGTTAGTGTCACAGGAGGTGCAGGGTCAATGTCACAGGGGGTGCAGGGTCAGTGTCACAGGGGATGCAGGGTCAGTTTCACAGGAGGTGCAGGGTCAGTGTCACAGGAGGTACAGGGTCAGAGTCACAGGAGGTGCAGGGTCAGTGTCACAGGAGGTGCAGGGTCAGTGTTACAGGAGGTGCAGGGTCAGTGTCACAGGAGGTGCAGGGTCAGAGTCACAAGAGGTGCAGGGTCAGTGTCACAGGAGGTGCAGGGTCAGAGTCACAGGGGGTGTAGGGTCAGAGTCACAGGAGGTGCAGGGTCAGAGTCACAGGGTGTGCAGGGTCAGAGTCACAGGAGGTGCAGGGTCAGAGTCATAGGGGGTGCAGGGTCGGAGTCACAGGAGGTGCAGGGTCAGAGTCACGGGGGGTGCAGGGTCAGAGTCACAGGAGGGGCACAATCAGTGTCTCAGGAGGTGCAGGGTCAGTGTCACAGGGAGCGCAGGGTCAGAGTTACAGGAGGTGCAGGGTCAATGTCACAGGAGGTGCAGGGTCAGTGTCACAGGGGGTGCAGGGTCAGTGTCACAAGAGGAGCAGGGTCAGTGTCACAGGAGGTGCAGGGTCAGTGTCACAGGAGGTGCAGGGTCAGTTTCACAGGAGGTGCAGGATCAGTGTCACAGGAGGTGCAGGGTCAGAGTCATAGGGGGTGCAGGGTCGGAGTCACAGGAGGTGCAGGGTCAGAGTCACGGGGGGTGCAGGGTCAGAGTCACAGGAGGGGCACAATCAGTGTCTCAGGAGGTGCAGGGTCAGTGTCACAGGGAGCGCAGGGTCAGAGTTACAGGAGGTGCAGGGTCAATGTCACAGGAGGTGCAGGGTCAGTGTCACAGGGGGTGCAGGGTCAGTGTCACAAGAGGAGCAGGGTCAGTGTCACAGGAGGTGCAGGGTCAGTGTCACAGGAGGTGCAGGGTCAGTTTCACAGGAGGTGCAGGATCAGTGTCACAGGAGGTGCAGGGTCAGAGTCACAGGAGGTGCAGGGTCAGTGTCACAGGGGGTCCTGGGTCAGTGTCACAGGAGGTGCAGGGTTAGTGTCACAGGAGGTGCAGGGTCAATGTCACAGGGGGTGCAGGGTCAGTGTCACAGGGGGTGCAGGGTCAGTGTTATAGGAGGTGCAGGGTCAGAGTCACAGGAGGTGCAGGGTCAGTGTCACAGGAGGTGCAGGGTTAGTGTCACAGGAGGTGCAGGGTCAATGTCACAGGGGGTGCAGGGTCAGTGTCACAGGGGATGCAGGGTCAGTTTCACAGGAGGTGCAGGGTCAGTGTCACAGGAGGTACAGGGTCAGAGTCACAGGAGGTGCAGGGTCAGAGTCACAAGAGGTGCAGGGTCAGTGTCACAGGGGGTGCAGGGTCAGTGTCACAGGAGGTGCAGGGTCAGAGTCACAAGAGGTGCAGGGTCAGTGTCACAGGAGGTGCAGGGTCAGAGTCACAGGGGGTGTAGGGTCAGAGTCACAGGAGGTGCAGGGTCAGAGTCACAGGGTGTGCAGGGTCAGAGTCACAGGAGGTGCAGGGTCAGAGTCATAGGGGGTGCAGGGTCGGAGTCACAGGAGGTGCAGGGTCAGAGTCACGGGGGGTGCAGGGTCAGAGTCACAGGAGGGGCACAATCAGTGTCTCAGGAGGTGCAGGGTCAGTGTCACAGGGAGCGCAGGGTCAGAGTTACAGGAGGTGCAGGGTCAATGTCACAGGAGGTGCAGGGTCAGTGTCACAGGGGGTGCAGGGTCAGTGTCACAAGAGGAGCAGGGTCAGTGTCACAGGAGGTGCAGGGTCAGAGTCACAGGGGGTGCAGGGTCAGTAACACAGGGGGTGCAGGGTCAGTGTCACAGGGGGTGCAGGGTCAGTGTCACAGGGGGTGCAGGGTCAGTGTCCCAGGAGGTGCAGGGTCAGTGTCACAGGAGGTGCAGGGTCAGTGTCACAGGGGGTGCAGGGTCAGTGTCACAGGAGGTGCAGGGTCAGTGTCACAGGAGGTGCAGGGTCAGAGTCAACAATAAACTCTGCAATCCTTACAATACTGTATTTCTGTTATCTTCCCATGCATCTGGATTGAAGATATTTATTTTGCCCTAAGATCCCCCCAATGGGCCCCCTTCCCCCCTAAGGCCCCATAGCAGCCACGTGGGCTTCTATGGCTATTGTTACACCATTGGCCCAAACCTCTACGTAACCATCCTGCAATACCTGACTAAATAACATACCTGAAATAACTGACATATTTCTCTTAATCTGATCAGCATGAGTCGTGAAGCAGAAGGTCTGGAAGCCGGGGGTATATCCCAGCACCTGCAGCTCCGGCCCCTGGCCTAGAAGAAGACATTTCTGCATTTCTAAATGCAAAACTCCTTCTGGCTTAGTTTGGATGAAGTGAGAACGTGTTAAACACCCATGCGATCCGATTCCGGTGCAGACCAAAAAAAAAAAAAAAAGGTCCTGTGCGACTTTGGTCCAAAGGCGATGCGAATGCAGCCAAGCAATCTGTACGGCTGAATTCGCAACGCACAGATATCGCATGTGATTTGTAGAGCAGTGCGCTCCGAATCACATGCGATGTCTGACATCGCTGAAGTGTGAACCGGAACTTAGATAATTGTGAGTGACATGAAGCAGTGTCCTGATTGGACTTTGTCCCCCCTCTATTCTTTGTTTGTGGATGTTCCTTCACCACCAGACTTTCCATGCTCACGTTAGACCATTGCAGTGCCGCATATTTTTAATGGCACCACGATGCACCAAAAACGCACCACTGAGGTGCCTGCATTGCAGCGTATCCTAAACACGGTAACGCACTATCATGTAGGGGATACACACTCACTGGCCACTTTATTAGGTACACCTTCCTAGTAGCGGGTTGGACCCCCTTTTGCCTTCATTCTTCATGGCATAGATTCTACAAGGTGTTGGAAACGTTTCTCAGAGATTGTGGTCCATAGTGATAGCATCACACAGACGCTGTTGATTTGTCAGCTGCACATCCATGATGGGAATTTCCCCGTTCCCCGCCCAGTAACACACCTCCTGTATTAGAGCGCCCCCACTCTGGCTGGTAACACACCTCCGGTATTAGAGCGCCCCCACTCTGCCCAGTAACACACCTCCGGTATTAGAGCGCCCCCACTCTGCCCAGTAACACACCTCCTGTATTAGAGTGCCCCCCACTCTGCCCAGTAACACACCTCCTGTATTAGAGCGCCCCCACTCTGCCCAGTAACACACCTCCTGTATTAGAGCGCCCCCACTTTGCCCAGTAACACACCTCCTGTATTAGGATGCCCCCCACTCTGGCCAGTAACACACCTCCTATATTAGAGCGCCCCCCCACTTTGGCCAGTAACACACCTCCTGTATTAGAGCACCCCCACTCTGGCCAGTAACACACCTCCTGTATTAGAGCACCCCCACTCTGGCCAGTAACACACCTCCTGTATAAGAGCACCCCCCACTCTGCCCAGTAACACACCTATATTAGAGCGCCCCCACTCTGCCCAGTAACACACCTCCTGTATTGGAGCGTCCCCACTCTGCCCAGTAACACACCTCCTGTATTAGAGCGCCCCCACTCTGCCCAGTAACACACCTCCTGTATTAGAGCGCCCCCACTCTGCCAAGTAACACACCTCTTGTATAAGAGCGCCCCCCACTCTGCCCAGTAACACACCTCCTGTATTAGAGCGCCCCCCACTCTGGCCAGTAACACACCTCCTGTATTAGAGCGCCCCCACTCTGCCCAGTAACACAGCTCCTGTATTAGAGCGCCCCCACTCTGCCCAGTAACACACCTCCTGTATTAGAGCGCCCCCCACTCTGGCCAGTAACACACCTCCTGTATTACAGCGCCCCCACTCTGCCCAGTAACACACCTCCTGTATTGGAGAACCCCCACTCTGCCCAGTAACACACCTCCTGTATTAGAGCGCCCCCCACTCTGCCCAGTAACACACCTCCTGTATTAGAGCGCCCCCCACTCTGCCCAGTAAAACACCTCCTGTATTAGAGTGCCCCCACTCTGCCCAGTAACACACCTCCTGTATTAGAGCGCCCCAAGTCTGGATGAGGGAGTAGGGTGCACCTTTGGTCAGCAGCATTGTCATTCTGGGGGAAGGGGGAGTGTTAGATGAACTTGCAGATTTAGATACACTAACAAATTGAAACTAAACTCCAACTCACTATTTATAAGTAGTGTTGAGCGAACACGGACTGTATTATTCGTGTTCGTACCGAATAATTGGATTTTTTGTACCCGAACACGGACACGGACACTTTACTGTATGTTCGGGTAAAAATCCGTGTTCGGTCGTTTTATTTCCGGGTTTTGCATGCTTTGGCGCTCTTTTCATGGCGGGCTTTCAACAGCCAATCAACAATCGTTTAACTGGTGTGCCTTAAGCCATCCCAGCCATGCCTGCAAATGTCTCAGTAGCTGTGATTGGCCGTCTGAAGCATGTGACCAAGTCTTTATAAGTTCGAGGCAGCCGCAGCGGCGTCATTATGCTGCTTAGATTCAGGGACAGAGCACACATCAACGTGCTGGCTGCTGATTAGGGAAAGATAGGCAGGAAAAAACCATTTGTGTCCGGATAGAATTGAGGGACAGGTCGGAGTGTTTAGGCAGGGCGAGTTGTAGGCATTTTAGGGATAGAGTCTGCTGAATTATAGGGTCAGTGTCTTCTACAAACTACAATCGATATTGCTGTGTGGGGGGTGGGGTCTGCACTCAATCCTGATCTACGATCTCTTCTCAATCCTGTTAGGGACAGAGTCTGCTGAATTTTAGGGAAACTGTGTTCTACAAACTACAATCGATATTGCTGTGTGGTGTGGGATTGGAGATAGGCAGGTGTCAGTGATCCACATCCATTTTTCTGTGTGTGAGCTGCAGTGAACACAATCTTTTTGGGCTGCAGTGAACACAATCTTTTTGGGCTGCAGTGAACACAATCTTTTTGGGCTGCAGTGAACACAATCTTTTTGGGGTGCAGTGAACAAAATCTTTTTGGGGTGCAGTGAACAAAATCTTTTTGGGGTGCAGTGAACACAATCCTTTTTGGTGTGCAGTGAACACAATCTTTGTGGGGTGCAGTGAACAAAATCCTTTGTGGGGTGCAGTGAACACAATCTTTTTGGGGTGCAGTGAACAAAATCCTTTTTGGGGTGCAGTGAACAACATCCTTTTTGGGGTGCAGTGAACACAATCTTTTTGGGGTGCAGTGAACAAAATCCTTTGTGGGGTGCAGTGAACACAATCTTTTTGGGGTGCAGTGAACACAATCTTTTTGGGGTGGAGTGAACAACATCCTTTTTGGGGTGCAGTGAACAAAATCCTTTTTGGGGTGCAGTGAACAAAATCATTTTTGGGGTGCAGTGAACACAATCTTTTTGGGGTGCAGTGAACACAATCTTTGTGGGGTGCAGTGAACACAATCTTTTTGGGGTGGAGTGAACAACATCCTTTTTGGGGTGCAGTGAACAACATCCTTTTTGGGGTGCAGTGAACACAATCTTTTTGGGGTGCAGTGAACACAATCTTTGTGGGGTACAGTGAACAGAATCTTTGTGGGGTGCAGTGAACACAATCTTTGGGGGGTACAGTGAACACAATCTTTGTGAGGTGCAGTGAACACAATCTTTGTGGGGTGCAGTGAACACAATCATTGTGGGGTGCAGTGAACTCAATCTTTGTGGGGTACAGTGAACACAATCTCATACTTCTGAAGGTTTGAGGGTGCTGCCTGTTCCATACTCCCCCTACTCCTCATCTAGCCTTTTAGGGGTACAAACAATAGTAATTGGGGCCTAGTGTGGTTGTGTACGTGTGATATACATACACTTTTTTGGGATCATATTTTCTATTCCGCTATTTAATCAAAAACCTTTGGGGATCAGTTAAATTGGGGGATAGTCTGTGTTGGTACGTGTGAGAGAGATCCACCTTTCCAAGTTGTTGGGGTTCATCTCATACTTCTGAAGGTTTGAGGGTGCTGCCTGTTCCATACTCCCCCTACTCCTAGCCTTTTAGGGGTACAAACAATAGTAATTGGGGCCTAGTGTGGTTGTGTACGTGTGATATACATACACTTTTTTGGGATCATATTTTCTATTCCGCTATTTAATCAAAAACCTTTGGGGATCAGTTAAATTGGGGGATAGTCTGTGTTGGTACGTGTGAGAGAGATCCACCTTTCCAAGTTGTTGGGGTTCATCTCATACTTCTGAAGGTTTGAGGGTGCTGCCTGTTCCATACTCCCCCTACTCCTCATCTAGCCTTTTAGGGGTACAAACAATAGTAATTGGGGCCTAGTGTGGTTGTGTACGTGCGAGATACATACACTTTTTTTGATCATATTTCCTATTCCGCTATTCAATAAAAACCTTTGAGGATCAATTGAATTGCGGGATAGTCTGTGTCGGTACGTGTGAGAGAGATCCACCTTTCCAAGTTGTTGGGGTTCATCTCATACTTCTGAAGGTTTGAGGGTGCTGCCTGTTCCATACTCCCCCTACTCCTCATCTAGCCTTTTAGGGGTACAAACAATAGTAATTGGGGCCTAGTGTGGTTGTGTACGTGTGATATACATACACTTTTTTTGGATCATATTTTCTATTCCGCTATTCAATAAAAACCTTTCTAGGGCAAGATCTTAAATTACAGAAATATGAGGAGACCGTCAAATAAGGGCCGTGGCCTGGGTCGTGGTGCTGCTGGTAGAGCTCCTGTTGCAAGGAGAGGACATGGTCGATCTGTGCCAGCTACACGCACAAGTGAAACACCTTCCTCAAGTGTGAGTAGGCGACAGAACCTGCATCAGTATTTGGTAGGGCATCAAACGCCCCTAGAAGTGATGAGGCCAGAACAAGTTGAGGCGATAGTAGATTGGTTTGCTGCTGACAGTGCCTCCAGTTCCTTCACATTGTCTCCCACCCAGTCTACTGCAGAAAGGTCAGAGTTGGCACCTGCAGCCAATGTCCAACCGTCTTTCACCTCACCCCCTTGCAAATCAGGCCAGCAGTCTGAGCCCCAAGCCATACAGCAGTCTCTTATTCTTTTTGAGGACTCTGTCAGCAGGGTTTCCCAGGGCCATCCACCTAGCCCTGCCCCAGAAGTGGAAGAGATTGAGTGCAGCGATGCCCAACCACTTATTTCTCAAGATGAGTACATGCAAGGATCATCGCAGCACGTCTCCGATGATGACGAAACGCAGGTGCCAACTGCTGCGGCGTTCAGCATTGTGGAGACCGACAAGGAGGGCAGGGGTGAAGACTGGGTGGAAGATGATGTGGAGGACGATGAGGTCCTCGACCCCACATGGAATGAACGTCATGCAGGTGACCTGAGTAGTTTGGAGGAAGAGGCGGTGGTCGCACAGAGCCACCAGCACAGCAGAAGAGGGAGCAGGGTGCAGAAGCGGAGCGGCCGTGCCCTAGACACTACGCCCGCTACTGCCCAACGCAGCAAGGGAACGAGCGCACCAAAGTCAGCTCAAAGGAGTTCTCTAGCGTGGAAGTTCTTTAGAAAATGTGCTGATGACAGGACACGAGTGGTTTGCACCCTGTGCAATCAGAGCTTGAAGCGAGGCATGAACCTTCTCAACCTGAGCACAACCTGCATGATCAGGCATCTAAGTGCAAAGCACGAGCTGCAGTGGAGTACACACCTTCAAAACCAAGAAACGTCTCTGGCTCATCCTGCTTCCTCTTCTGCTGCAGTCTCGGCCGCTCCAGCCACATCTGTAGTGATACCGGCACCTGCCACCCCGCAAACAGACGATCTGTCAGCAACACCACCACCTGGGTCACCAACAACCATCTCCACAATGTCCCGTGGAAGCGTTCAGCTTTCCATCTCCCAAACACTTGAGAGGAAGAGGAAGTACCCCCCTACCCACCCGCGATCCCTGGCCCTGAATGCCAGCATTTCAAAATTATTGGCCTTTGAAATGCTGTCATTCCGTCTGGTGGAGACGCACAGTTTTAAAAACCTTATGTCGGTGGCTGTCCCACAGTACGTCGTGCCCAGCCGCCACTACTTTTCCAGGCAAGCCATCCCTTCCCTGCACAACCAAGTGGGGGAAAATATCAGGTGTGCACTGCGCAACGCCATCTGTGCCAAGGTCCACCTAACTACGGATACGTGGACCAGTAAGCACGGTCAGGGGCGTTATATATCCCTAACGGCACACTGGGTAAATGCAGTGGCGGATGGGCCTGAGGCGGATAGCAATTTGGCGCATGTCCTTCCACCACCGAGGATTGCAGGGCGCTTCAGTTTGCCTCCTGTTCGTAACTCCTCCTACTCCGCTTCCTCATCCTCTACCGCCTCCTCATCCGGACAGCGTAACACCTTCACCACCAACTTCAGCACGGCCAGGGGTAAACGACAGCAGGCAGTTTTACAACTTGCCTGTTTGGGGGACAAACCACACACCGCGCAGGAGTTGTGGAGGAGCATGGAACAGCAGACAAATGAGTGGTTGCTGCCAGCGAGCCTCAAGCCCGGCCTGGTGGTGTGTGATAACGGGCGAAATCTCATAGCAGCTCTGGGCCTAGCCGGTTTGACGCACATCCCTTGCCTGGCGCATGTGCTGAATTTGGTGGTGCAGAGGTTCCTTAAAAACTACCCCGATATGTCAGAGCTGCTGCAGAAAGTGCGGGCCGTTTGTGCGCACTTTCGGCGTTCTCACCCTGCTGCTGCTCGCCTGGCAGCGCTGCAGCGTAACTTCGGCCTTCCCGCTCACCGCCTCATATGTGACGTGCCCACAAGGTGGAACTCCACCTTGCACATGCTGGAAAGACTGTGCGAGCAGCAGCAGGCCATAGTGGAGTTTCAGCTGCAGCACGCACGCGTGAGTCGCTCTGCGGAACAGCACCACTTCACCACCAATAACTGGGCCTCCATGCGAGACCTGTGTGCCTTGTTGCGCTGTTTTGAGTACTCCACCAACATGGCCAGTGGCAATGACGCCGTTCTCAGCTTAACTATCCCACTTCTATGCCTCCTTGAAAAAACAATTCGGGCGATGATGGAAGAGGATGTGGCACAGGATGAGGAGGAGGAGGAGGATGAAGAGGTAACATTTCCAAGGCTTTCAGGGCAGTCATTCGCAAGGGGCTCCGAGGGTGGGTTCCTGCACACGCAAACGCCAGGGACGCAATTGTCCAGCAGGGGCACAGTTCTGGAGGATGAGGAGGATGAGGAGGAGGAGGAGCTGGAGGAGGAGATGGAACCATGTTCACAGCAGGGTGGCACCCAGGCCAGCTCATGGCCATCACTGGTGCGTGGCTGGGGGGATACAGAGGACACGGACGATACACCTCCCACAGAGGACAGCCTTTCGTCGCCTCTGGGCAGCCTGGCACACATGAGCGATTACATGCTGCAGTGTCTCCACAACGACCGCCGAGTTGCCCACATTCTAACTTGTGCTGATTACTGGGTGGCCACGCTGCTGGATCCCCGTTACAAGGACAACGTACCGTCCTTAATTCACTCACTGGAGCGCGATCGCAAGATGCGCGAGTACAAGCGCACGCTGGTAGACGCCATGCTGCTGGCATTCCCATCTGACAGCGGGGCCACAGTGGAAGCACAAGGCAGAGGAGGAGGAGGAGGAGGTCGCCAACGCAACCAGGGCACCGCCAGCACCTCAGAAGGCAGGGTTAGCATGGCCGAAATGTGGAAAAGCTTTGTCAGCACGCCACAACAAACAGCAGCACCAGCAGCTCAGATGGAACGTCTTAGCAGGAGGCAGCATTTTACCAACATGGTGGAGCAGTATGTGTGCACACGCCTACATGTAGTGAATGACGGGTCTGCCCCCTTCAACTTCTGGGTCTCCAAATTGGGCACATGGCCTGAGCTTGCCCTTTACGCCTTGGAGGTGCTGGCGTGCCCTGCAGCCAGTGTATTATCTGAACGGGTATTTAGCACGGCTGGGGGCGTTATAACAGACAAGCGCAGCCGCCTGTCCAGAGACAATGTGGACAAGCTCACGTTCATTAAAATGAACCAGGCATGGATCCCACGGGACTTTTCCGTACCTTATGCAGAATAGCAATGGATACCGACCTTACCCAGCCATTGTTCCATTTTTGCTCTTTCTCACTCTTTTGGGGTGTACCCTCATTTAAAATTTTTGAAAAGAAGCAGTGTTGGCTACCTCGTCCTCCTCCTCAGGGCCAGATTAATGTAGGGGCTATTGGAGCTGCAGCTCCAGGCCCCTACCTTTTATATAGGCCCCGGGTTGGCCATATTCACTGTTACCGCTCTTCTGTCACTTGTAAACACAGAAGTCTGGCTTCTATGCTCGCTTCCCCAGGCAGCACCCTCAGAACCTCCCCACACAGCGTGAAGGCCGGACAAGGAGGGACAGTTGGCGATGCATGGATGTGTTTATGGGCTTCAGAGACAGCATCCCATGTTGAATTAGGCATGCATGGCTGCACCCTTCCTCCTCTGGGTGCATGGCAAGGCACGGCCCTTAAGGCCCTTCAAAATCCTCAGCACCAAGCCCATGATGCTGTTAATCCGGCCCTGGTCCTCCTCCACCGCCGCTTCCACCTACACCGCCCATAGGTGTGCGCAGCCTATTGCATTAAGGTGTGCACCCCAAAGTTGAAATACACATGCATGTGTTTGCCAGCAGGGAGAGTAATGTATCGGGGCCATGTACCTGTAGGCAAGGAGAAATAGAGCAGAGCAGGTCCCAGGGAGATCTTTCCCATCTCCTCACTGGCAATGCTATGTGCCCTAGGTGATTAGGGTGTGCCCAGGCACACCCAGCACACCCTGTGCGCACGCCTATGTCACCGCCACATCCACCACCACCTCAACCTCCCTCCTACTCCATATGGGCCTCGTCCTTCAGAGATGAAGAAGAACATTGTTTTATTTTTCTGTTTTTTTCTTGTTGTTTTAAGTTATTTCCCTATCCACATTTGTTTGCAGAGCACTTGCCATGCTCTTAATTACGTTTTGCTGCCATTTGCAGCACTCTAGCCCTTTCCTTTGGTGTTTTAGAGCCATTTTAGTGCCTTAAAGTTCGGGTCCCCATTGACTTCAATGGGGTTCGGTGTCCGGGAAAAGTTCGGTAAAAGTCCGGGACACGGACCCGGACTTTTTTTTAAAGTTCGGCCGAACCCGTCGAACACGGACATCTAGGTGTTCGCTCAACCCTATTTATAAGCAGAAAATTGTTTTTTTTTTCTTTTTTCCTTTTGGGATAAAGGTGTTACATAAATAAATAAAAGTTGATCACTGTAATCACCCCTTCCAATGTTAAATGGTTTGTCTCATCCCTGCAAACTGATACACCTAGAAGAGCGCGTGTTCTTTTGAAGAACAACAGACTTACTAGCTGGATCACCAGGTGAAAATAAAGGAAAGAAAGCCTTAAAAAGAAAAAAAATGCAACCACCACATCTAAGAAATGGTAATCTACAATCTAAAAAAAATTGCTTTTGGGTTTAAAGTGTTAGTAAACCCAGGAGATTGCAGTCACCATATCTGGTCTCCCACAGTACGCAGAACATGGAAATCCAATTATTTTAGTAAATATAAATACCTTTTTCTCATCAGCTGTATATAGCAGTCTTGTGACTTCTATCAGTGTCTGGTTAAAGCTTGTAGGAGGAGTTTTAATTCTCCTCTGACTGTCCTATGAGGCTGCAGGGCCCCTGGTTCTCTGTCTGGACAGTGCTGATTGGCCCTGTGCTCATCACATGCATCCTCCAAAAAAAAAAAAAACTCTCTAGCAATACATGCCAAACTGAGCATGAGCAGAGTAGCCTCCAATGCTCTGTCAGGAGATGGATTGGGGACAGTGGAAGAAGGGGAGGATCAGAGAAGACCAGATAAAACAGCCTTTTTACACAATGTGGAGGATTAACATCTTAGGTTCCACAGTGAGTATAACAAGCATGCTTTACTGCATATACACACTGATTTTACCATTGTGGGTGTAGTAACACTTTAATACTGCTATCCAGACTAAATATGCAGACATGAAATAGTGGATAACTTCCTGGATTCCATTGCTTGCCTTCAGTACTTTCTAAGTCATTGACTTGAGCTTGCATATAAGGAGTTCCGATTTCTGATCTGAGTGCTTGTTCCATACGGACAGAAACCAGAGGCAGCCAGAAAACTAGCATTTTTTTCAGAAGTAGGTAATGCATCTATGTACAGGTTCAGTACAATAAATGGGCACATTTTTTCTATGAACACCTAATCATCACACCTATATGAACATCCTGATCTACAAGCATGGTATCACTGAAGTTACCCCTGCCCCCTGCGCCTTGCCTCCCTGCCCCCCTGCCTGCCTGCCCCCCCTGCCTCCCTGCCCCCCTGCCTGCCTGCCCCCCTGCCTCCCTGCCCCCCTGCCTGCCTGCTCCACTGCCCCCCTGCATCCCTGCCCCCTGCCCCCCTGCCTCCCTGCCCCCTGCCTCCCTGCCTCCCTGCCTCGCTGCCCCCCTGCCTCAATGCCCCCCTTCCCCCTTTGAGGCTCCACCGCTTTTCTGGATGGACTTTACACAAGAAGATCTGGCCCACAATTGGCATTCCAATTCATCCAAAAGGTGTTTAGTAGGGTTAAAGTTAGGGCTCTGTGCAGGACATTTGGGGGCTGATTTACTAAAGGCAAATAGACTGTGCACTTTGCAAAGTGCAGTTGCACACTATAAGAGCAGTTGCTCCAGAGCTTAGTCGTGTGCAAACAAAAATGCTGTTTTTTATTTTTTATTTTCCCTGCATGTGATTGGGTATTCTTTGCAAAATTAAGCTTTAGCTCACTTAGTAAGCTCTGGAGCAATTGCACTTTGCAAAGTGCACAGTCTATTTGCCTTTAGTAAATTAACCCCTTGATTTATATTGGAAGCTCTAACGAGCAGGGCCCTCTGATTCCTACTGTTCTATAGTGTATTGTATTTGTACTGTCAACCCTCAAGGTTTAAAGCGCTGCGTAAACTGTCGGCGCTATATAAATCCTATATAATAATAATTTCCTCCACACCAGGCTGGTCAAACCTTGGGGGTGATTTACTAAAGGCACATAGAGTGTGCACTTTGCAAGTGCAGAAGATCTGCTGACTTCCATCATTCATGTGCAAGCAAAAATACTGTTTTTTTTCATTTTTTTTTTTTCCTTGCATGTGATTGGGTGTTCTTTGCAAAGTGAAGCTTCTCCTCATTTAATAAGCTCCGGCGCAACTGCACTTGCAGAGGACATCAGCACTTTGCAAAGAGCACACTCTATTTGCCTTTAGTAATTTAACCCCTCAATTTCCTCCACACCAAGCTGGTCAAACCTTAGGGTTAATTTACTAAAGGCAAATAGAGTGTGCACTTTGCAAAGTGCATTAGCCCTCTGCAAGTGCAGTTGCTCCAGAGCTTAGTAAATGAGGTAAGGCTTCACTTTGCAAAGAACACCTAATTACATGCAAGGAAAATTAAAAAAAACAAAAACAGCAGTTTTGCTTGCATTTGATTGGATGATGGAAGTCAGCAGAGCTTCCGCTCGTTTACTAAGCTCTGGAACAACTGCACTTTGCAAAGTGCACACTCATTTACTAAAGGCAAATCCACTGCGCACTACAAGTACACTGTAAGTGCACTTGCATGTGCACTTGGAAGCGCAGTCACTATAGATCCGAGGGGGGGCATACAAGGAGAAAAAAAAAAAAACAGCATATTTTTGCATGCACATGATTGGATGATAGAAATAAGCAGAGCTTCCCCTCAGATCTACAGTGACTGCACTTCCAAGCGCACTTACAGTGCAATTGCAGTGCACAGTGCTTTGCCTTTAGTAAATCAACCCTAAGGTTTGGCCAGCTTGGTGTGGAGTAAATCCAGGGGTAATTTACTAAAGGCAAATAGACTGTGCACTTTGCAAAGTGCATTTCCCCTAGAGCTTAGTAAATGAGCAGAAGCTCTGCTGACTTCCATCATCCAATCATGTGCAAGCAAAAATGCTGTTTTTTTGTTTGTTTTTTTTTTCCTTGCATGTGATTTGATATTCTTTGCAAAGTGAAGCTTTACCTCATTTACTAAGCTCTGGAGCAACTGCACTTTGCAAAGTGCACACTCTATTTGCCTTTAGTAAATTAACCCCTTGATTTCCTCCACACCAAGCTGGTCAAACCTTAGGATTGATTTAATAAAGGCAAATAGAGTGTACACTTTGCAAAGTGCAGTTCCCCCAGAGCTTAGTAAATGGACAGAAGCTCTGCTGACTTCCATCATCCAATCATGTGCAAGCAAAAATGCTGTTTT
Source organism: Pelophylax lessonae (assembly GCF_965119305.1). Taxonomy (NCBI): domain Eukaryota; kingdom Metazoa; phylum Chordata; class Amphibia; order Anura; family Ranidae; genus Pelophylax; species Pelophylax lessonae. The sequence goes on from NC_138773.1 coordinate 322,035,908, forward strand.
TTTTTTTTTTTTTTTCCTTGCATGTGATTGGGTATTCTCTGCAAAATGAAGCTTTGCCTCATGTACTAAGCTCTGGAGAAACTGCACTTGCAGAAAGCAACTGCACTTTGCAAAGTGCACACTCTATTTGCCTTTAGCAATTTAACCCCTCAATTTCCTCCACACCAAGCTGGTCAAACCTTAGGGTTAATTTACTAAAGGCAAATAGAGTGTGCACTTTGCAAAGTGAAGCTTTACCTCATTTACTGAGCTCTGGAGCAACTGCACTTGCAGAGGGCAACTGCACTTTGCAAAGTGCAGTCTATTTGCCTTTAGTAAATCAACCCCCATGTCTTTATGGATAATGCTTCATCCGGGACGCAGCTCTCCCAGCCTGGTTTTGTACACCAAGCTGTAACAGAAAAGGGTCTTGTAGCGTTACTACAAGGTTGGAAGTGCATCATTGTCTTTATACGATGCGGTATTACCAGTACCATTCACTGGAGACACCCAAACTCCATCACTTAGAGGGGTGACAACATAGTTTTGGTCATATAGTAATTATCAGGGTCTCCGATGTGCCTGAAGCAGGATTAGTGGAACCTTTTCCGCCGGTGTCAGACAGGTGGCGCTCTTTGCTCATCTCAGTGCCTGCACCCAGCAGAAGGTACCTGGGACTTGGGCCTCTGGCACTGCTGATGAAACAAAACAAGAAAAGCAATAAAAACTGTTATTAGAGGAGGATTAGAACTATGAAGGGAACAATAACAGCGGCAGATAATGCCAATAATGGCACCATTGTCATTACCAGTAATAACATACATGATCTGCTGGGTACACTCTGCATCTGATCCATGTCGGCTCGATGGCCAACTATAATATTATTTGTTTAAATTGGTGTCACATGCATTAAAAGTAATTAAAACGGTGAATTGGGAGAAAAGCAGGCCCGCATAATGACATATTGTTAGCTAAAGGCCAGCGCCTCCATGACAAAACAATTTATGAGAAAAACTTTTTCCCACACTTTAGGGCTGGCTGGCGTTGGTTAAAGGGCACCGGGGTGAGAGGCGAGGGCTGTGAGTGTCCAGGAACAAGGGATTATGGGTAAGAGTGCAGCAAGGCTTTATCGTCTTGCAGGATAGTAATAGCTATTACTGTCATTACAGTTATTAATGTCACCGGTTCAGTGCCAGTTTACCATGCAAACACCAGACTCGGGGCCAACTCTCCGCTGCCACCTGTGCCCCATTCTCCCAGAGAAGTTAAAGCCCAACGCAATTTTCAGTTTAAATCAGTTAAATACATCCTGGGTGCATGAAAACAAAAGGTGAGCAAAGTCTTAACATTTGGAGCTGGGCCATCTCACCGAATGGGCACACTGGGCAGTTGCCCAGGGGGGCCCCACCTGCCCGGCGACCCAGTGTGCATCCCGCCGCCGAACTTAACAGGTGGCAAGCGCCTGTCAGGCCTGCGCTGCTGTCAGGCTACTTGGGAACAGGCGCACACAGGACAGTCGAGTCTGACTCCCGTCCTTGGTGTGTTCACCGGACCCAGCCGCCTCCACGGGAACAGGCGCACACAGGACAGTCGAGTCTGACTCCCTTCCCTGTGTGTGTGTTTACCGGACCCAGCCACCTCCACGGGAACCGGCGCACACAGGACAATCGAGTCTGACTCCCTTCCCTGTGTGTGTGTTTACCGGACCCAGCCACCTCCACGGGAACCGGCGCACACAGGACAATCGAGTCTGACTCACATCCCTGTGTGTGTGTTCACCGGACCCAGCCGCCACCACGGGAACAGGCGCACACAGGACAGTCGAGTCTGACTCCCGTCCATGTGTGTGTTTGTTCACTGGACCCAGCCGCCTCCACGGGAAAAGGCGCACACAGGACAGTCGAGTCAGACTCCCGTCCATGTGTGTGTTCACCGGACCCAGCCGCCACCACGGGAACAGGCGCACACAGGACAGTCGAGTCTGACTCCCGTCCATGTGTGTGTTCACCGGATCCAGCCGCCTCCATGGGAACAGGCGCACACAGGACAGTCAAGTCTGACTCCCGTCCCTGTGTGTGTGTTCACCGAACCCAGCCGCCTCCACCGGAACAGGACAGTCGAGTTAGACTCCCGTCCCCGTGTGTTCACCGAACCCAACCACCTCCACGGGAACAGACGTACACAGGACAGTCGAGTCAGACTCCCGTCCCTGTGTGTGTGTTCACCGGACCCAGCCACCTCCACGGGAACAGGCACACACAGGACTGTTGAGTCTGACTCCCATCTCCGTGTGTGTGTTCACTGGACCCAGCCGCCTCCAATGGAACAGGCGCACACAGGACAGTCGAGTCTGACTCCCGTCCGTGTGTGTGTTCACTGGACCCAGCCGCCTCCACGGGAACAGGCGCACACAGGACAGTCGAGTCTGACTCCTGTCCGTGTGTGTCTTCCCTGGACCCGGATGCCGAACTTGGAAGCTGTCATTAGCCTGGCATTGCTGTACCAATAAATATCACCTTATCTATAATTTGCATTTTTATTCTCGTGGGTGATTGTGTAGGCGGGGCCCCAGTGCACTGCATTGCCTGGGGCCTTTTAATGCTCCTAAGATGGCGCTGGCCCTGAGTAGAAATGCCTATCTCCCACCAGCATGCTGCAGAGAAGCAGTGGTCTCTCTACAGAGGTCATACACACCGACTGAGTCACAACTGTAACTCTCCAATCAGCAGGAAGCATGAGATTCACTGATTGCACCCTGATTGCAGAGCTATAAATCTTAGTGCCGGTTCACACATAAGCGATGTCAGACATCGCATGTGATTCGGAGCGCACTGCTCTGCAAATCACATGCGATGTCTGTGAGTTGCAAATTCAGCCATACAGATTGTGTGGCTGAATTCACATTGCATTCGGACCAAAGTTGCACAGGAACATTTTTTTTGGTCCGGACCAGAATCAAATCACATGGGTGTTCACACCTATGCAATCCGATTCATGTCTGAACTGACAGTTCGCACTGCGATATGCGAACGGATCTGGGGGTGTTGTTAACTTTGTATTGACACCCCCAGCGATCTGCATATGGCAGTGTGGACTGCCTGCAAGTCATGTGCGATGCGGGAGCTCGCAGTGGATTTGCAGGGTTCCCGCATCGCATATGTGTGAACCGGCACTTAGGGTCCTTTCACACGGGCTTCCTGCCCGGCAGACTTCGCTTTGCTCAGCGGGGGATCGATCCGCCGATCCCTGCTGAGCAGGAGGATGACAGCTCCGTCTCCACTTACTGTGCTGAGACGGACCTGTCAGAATCCCGCTCTCCTCTATGGCCGCCGGTCCATTTTCATCCGATCCGATCCTCCAGACAGATGGAAAATAAATGCCAAAATATGGAATTGTAAAATCATAAATCAACTTTAGATAACTATTTCTCAAAAGTTTTTGAGGGTCCTTTCACACTGGTGGTGCGCCCAACGGGCTCCGTTTTGCTCAGCGGGGATCGATCCGCCGATCCCCGCTGAGCAGGCGGATGACAGCTTTGTCTCCGCTCTGTGTGCAGAGACTGAGCTGTCAGATCCAGGCTCTCCTCTATGGGAGATCGGATGATAACGGACCGCCTGTCCATTTTCATCCGGTTCTATCCGATCTGATCCTCCAGACAGATGGAAAATAGGGTTTCCATCCATCTGGATTTAACGGACAGGATCGGATCGGATAGCAGCGGGTGTCAGCGCGGACGTGTCACAACTGACATCCGCCGCTCCATAGGGATGCATGGAGCACCCGATCAGGTCTGCCTGAAAAACTGACAGGGACTGGATTGGAAAGCCCGTGTGAAAGGAGCCTTATGCCCCATACACACGTGCAGATTATCTGCAGACTTTTGTCTGCAGACTTACCAAAACCATATAATATGAGGTCAAACCTAAACACTTTCAATTTGTATGCAATCCGGCAGGCCCTTGCACTACATAGAAAAGGTAAGTCTGCAGACAAAAGTCTGCAGATAATCTGCACGTGTGTATGGGGCATTACTCTGTAGGGGGTGTGCCTGACCACTGCAGAGAGACCACTGCTTCCATACCGAGTGCAAGGGTCCCACTCTGCAGCAGACAGGTAAAGAACAGGTTTTTCTACTCAAGCCATGGTTGTTTTTTTAAAGAAAAGCTGTAGGACTGTAAGTGTCATTTGTTTTGATGCACGTGACATACGATTAGCTACTTTAAACCTAATATTCAGGTGGGCTTTAGTTCTGGTTCACACAAGTGCAATGCAGGAAACCCTACAAATCAGTGCCGGTTCCCGCATCGCACCGGAATCGCACAGTGGTTCACACTGAGATCTGTGAATCGCCAGGGGTATCAATGTAAAGTTTAATGACACTCCAGATTCGTTTGCAGATCGCAGTGTGAACTGTGAAATGGTGCCGGACCCATTTCACCCATGCGATCCAATTCCAGTGAGGACCAAAAAAGGGTCCTGCACCATTTTGGTGCAAATGTGATGCGATTTCAGCCATACATTTTGTATGGCTGAAATCGCATCGCACAGACATCACATGTGATCTGCACAGCAATGCGGTGCAAATCACATGCGATGTCTGGCATTGCACTAGTGCGAACCGGCATCTAACCTGAGGACAGAAGTATATACAGATGGTTTGTGGGAATATTTAGATTTTAGTGCACAGGAAAGACAGCAAAGCAGGATGAGTCATACTGGGGGACTCTAACCTGGATCTGAGGGTCTGCGATTTATTATAAGAAATGTCTGAGAAGTAAGACCTGCCTCATCAGAATACAAAGAATATAGAGGAGAATTCTATATAATAATAATAATAATGACAATAATAATAATATTATTAATAATGACAATAATAATAATAATGACAATAATAATAATAATAATAACAATAATAATAATAATAATAATAATAATATTAATAATAATGACAATAATAATAATAATAATAATAATAATAATAATAATAATAATAATGACAATAATAATAATAATAATAATAATAATGATAATAATAATAATAATAATAATAATATGAGGATGTTCTGATGTATCATTAGATAGGATCAAGACATTGTTGCCTAATTGTTTAAAAAGATAGATTTGAGAGGGAGAGATGAGGGGAGGGGGGGGGGGGGAGAAGAGGTGGAGGAGGAGAGAGAATGAGAGAAGGATAGGAAGAGATGGGGGGGGGGTAAGGAGAGGGGGAGGGGCAAAGAGGAGGAGAGTTGGGGGGCGAGGAGGAGAAGGGGGAAGGAGAGTGGTGGAGAGTGGGGGGTGAGAGAGAAGGAGGAGGTGAGTGAGGGGGGTAGAGAAAAGGAGAGTGGGGGGAGAGGGGGGGATGGGGGAGGGGATGAGAGGAGGAGGAGAGAGAAAAAGAGAGGAGAAGAGTGGGGGGGGGAGAAGAGGAGGAGGAGGAGAGTAGGGGGGCTAGAGAGAAGGAAAGGAGGAGGAGGGGGGGGCAGAGGAGGAGATTGCGAGGGAGTGAGAGAAGGAGAGGAGGAGAAATGAAAAGGAGGAGGAGAGAGAAGAGGAGGAGGAGTGGGAGGGGGAGAGAATGAGCAAAGGAGGAGAGTGAAGGAAGAGGGAGAGAAGGAGTGGAGGAAAAGAGAAAAGGAGGGGGATAGAGGAGGAGAGGAGGAGGAGAGAGAAGAAGAGAGGAGGAGAGTGGGGGGGGAGGAGGAGGAAGAGAGAGAAAAAGAAGAGGAGAAGAGTGTGGGGGGGGGAAGAAGGAGGAGGAGAGAGAAGAAGAGGAGTGGGAGGGGGAGAGAGAGACAGGAGGACAAGAGAAAATGAGGACGAAGAGGAGTGAGGGGGAGAAGGGGGGGAGGAGGAGAGTGGGGGGGGGGAGAAAGGGAAGGAGGAGGAAAGTGGGGGAGAGGAGGAGGGGAGAAGGGGGAAGAAGAGAGGAGGAGAGTGGGAGGGGGGGATTGGGGGGGGGGGGAAGGAGAGGAGGAGGAGAATTGGGGGAGAGAAGAGAGGAGAAGAGTGAGGGGGGGAGGTGGGGAGGAGTAGAGTGGGGGGAGAGAAGGAGGGGGAGTAAGAGAGTGGGGGGAGAAGGAGGAGAGTGGGGGGTGAGGAGGAGGGGGAGAGGAGGAGGGGAGAAGGAGGAAAAAGAGAGGAGGAGAGTGGGGGGGAGGAAGGGGAGAGGAGGAGAGGAGAAGGTGGAAGAAGAAGAAGAGAGGAGGAAAGTGGGGGGGGGGTTAAAGAAGGGGGGTGGGGGGAGAAAGAGAGGAGGAGGAGAATGGGGGGGAAGAGAGGAGGAGGGGGAGAGAAAAGATGGGGGAGAGAAGAGAGGAGAAGAGGGAGAGAGGGGGGGAGGAGGGGAGGAGGGGAGGAAGAGAGTGGGGGGGGGAAGGAGGAGAGTGTTGGGGGAGGAGGGGGGAAAGAAGGAGGAGAGTGGGGGGGATGAGGAGACGGAGAGTGGGGGGGGATGAGGAGGAGGAGGAGAGTGGGGGGGATGAGGAGGAGGAGAGTGGGTGGGGTGAGGAGGAGGAGGAGAGTGGGGGGGGTGAGGAGGAGGAGGAGGAGAGTGGGGGTTGAGGAGGAGGAGGAGAGTGGGGGGTGAGGAGGAGGAGGAAGAGGAGATTGGGGGGATGAGGAGGAGGAGTAGGAGAGTGGGGGGATGAGGAGGAGGAGAGTGGGGGGGATGAGGAGGAGAGTGGGGGGGGGTGAGGAGGAGGAGAGTGGGGGGGGATGAGGAGGAGGAGGAGAGTGGGGGGGATGAGGAGGAGGAGGAGAGGGGGGGTTGAGGAGGAGGAGGAGAGTGGGGGGTGAGGAGGAGGAGGAAGAGGAGATTGGGGGGATGAGGAGGAGGAGGAGGAGAGTGGGGGTGAGGAGGAGGAGGAGAGTGGGGGGATGAGGAGGAGGAGGAGAGTGGGGGTGAGGAGGAGGAGGAGAGTGGGAGGGAGTGAGGAGGAGGAGGAGAGTGGGGGGGGTGAGGAGGAGGAGGAGAGTATGGGGGGGTGAGGAGGAGGAGAGTGGGGTACACAGAAGAAGAGGAGAAATGAGGAAGGGACGAGAGAAGGAAGAGGAAATGGACAGAGGGAAAGAGAGAGGAGTAAGAGTAGAGAGGGGTAACACAGGCAGGGGAGGAAGATGAGAGAAGAGGAGAAAGGAGAGATGGAAGGAGGATAGGGAAGTGAGAGGAGGAAGAGGAGAGAGGAGGAGGAAGAGGAGAGAAGGGTGGCAGAGAGTGGGGGGGGGGGGGGAATCCATATTAATGACACAAGTTGTATGAGGAATAATCAGATCAGTTGCTGTGTGTGTGGGGTGGTTGGGATCGTTCAGCCCAGTGACAGCCCAGCGCTCAGCTCCAGCCTGTCAGCAGCTCCCCGGCACCGATGGGGTTTAAGTTAAAGCGGCCAGTAGAGGTGGCAGTGAGCTCAGCCTGTGTCCCAGCTGTCACCTCCCTCCCTCTCTGGACTCCGGGCTGTCAGGGGTTAATCTAGGTGCAGTGCTACAAAGTAACAAGCAGATCCTCCCCCCCCCCCCCCCAGTCCTCCTCCTCCTCCTCCTCCTCTGTGTACATAGAAGGGATCAGGTAGCTGGGAGCTCACACAGTCCTCAGTGCAGGAACAGAGCCCGGACCCCCGGGGGCCACTCTGCCTCATCCACCGCTAACTGAGGACAGGAGATCCCAGATCACAGGACTCTTCTAATCTCAGCAGATCCCACAGGACTGATCCCAGGAGATCCCCAGAGACTTCTAGACTCAGCAGACTTCAGAGGACTCATCCCAGGAGATCCTGAAGAAGAGAAGATCCCACGGAACTGATTTTTAGAAGATCCTATAGAACTGATCTCAGAAGATCATGAAGAACTGATCTCAGGAGATCCCTCAGAACTGATCACAGGAGATCCCTCAGAACTGATCACAGGAGATCCCCAGCAGAGGAGATCCCTCAGAACTGATCTCAGGAGATCCCCAGCCAGAGGAGATCCCTCAGAACTGATCTCAGGAGATCCCCAGCCAGAGGAGATCCCTCAGAACTGATCTCAGGAGATCCCCAGCAGAGGAGATCCCTCAGAAGTGATCTCAGTAGATCCCCAGCAGAGGAGATCCTATCCTACAAGTTTCCCGACAATTGATCTATTTATCGGATCTCAGGATCCCCCGTTGAGCCCCTTGAGGGGGATTGTGGATTTTTGGGGTCTGGATGTTTTGTGGGTCGCCGGTGACCCGGAGGGCTCAGGGTGTCGGGGGCCCGGCTGTGTCGTGTCGGAGTGATTGTTAGCTCTTGGGACCATGCTGCGCCTCCTGCTCCTCCTGGCCGGCGCCCTCTGCTCTGCCGGCAGCCCCACTCCGGCCCCGGACGGCCCCCAGGACACCTGCTCTTCATGCGGGCTCCGGCCCCCGGACGAGGAGGTGTCCCGGATGGATCAGGACTTTCTGGAGGCGGTGAAGAGACACATCCTGACCCGGCTACAGATGAGGGACCGACCCAACATCACCCACGCCGTGCCCAAGGCGGCCATGGTGACCGCCCTGAGGAAGCTCCACTCCGGCCGGGTGAGGGGAGGACGGGCGGCTGGAGATCCCCAACCTGGACGGACAAGCTATGACCGGCCCCGAGATCCAGGAGATGGGCACCTCAGAGATCATCAGCTTCGCAGAGACAGGTAGGTGCCAGAGGGCAAAGAGTGGGCACCTTATGGAGGTTCATGGACAGGGGCAAGTGGTAGGCACCCTATAGAAGTGCATGGATGAGGGGAAGGTGGTCACCCTATAGAGGTTCATGGAGGGGGGGGGGGGCAAAGAGTGGGCACCCTATGGAGGGTTCATGGATAGGGGGGCAAAGGGGTGGGCACCCTATGAAGGTTCATAGATGGACGGGCAAAACGTGGGCACCCTATGAAGGTTCAAGGATGGGAGACAAAGGGTGGGCACCCTAAAAAAGTTCATGGGGAGGGGGGCAAAGGTTGGACACCCTATAGAAGTTCGTGGATGGGGGCAAAGGCTGGTAACCCTATAGAAAATCATGGATGGGGGGGGGGCAAATGGTGGGCACTCTATATAGGTTAATGAATGGGGGTAAAGGGTGGGCACCCTATAAAGGGTTTATGGATTGCGTAAAAGAGTAGGCACTCTTTATAGGTGGGCGGAATAGTTATATATATATACATGAGGGCACAATACAATCCTCCAAAATATATAATGTGCATCATATAGAAATGGGTATCTTATAAAAGTGGGCATGCTATATATACAGGGCGTTATGTACAGGTGGTATATTACATATGTAAGGGAGCATAATATTGAGGTGGGCATCATATATATATATATATATATATATATATATATATATATATATATATATATATACAGGAGCATCATATATAGGTGGGCATGATATATATCTGGGCGCTATATGGAGATGGGCATAGTATATATGTCAGAGGGCATCCCATAAAGTTGACTGTGATATATAATTATACATACGGGGCATCATGTAGATTAGAGATGGGCATAAGATATATATATATATATATATATATATATATATATATATATATATATATATATATATATATATATATATTTCATATAGAGGTTGCCATGATACATATAGTATGTGTACGGGGGCATCATATACAGGTGGAGATAATATATATGTACAGGGGCATCATATAGAGGTTGGCAGAATTTATATGTACAGGGGGCACCGGGTAAACGATGTTTATATTTATATTTCGGGATATTGTATATAGGGGTGAGCATAATGGGGTACCGAGTATGAGATGTGCGTGGGCATGGGGCACCTGTACTGGGATGCGGGGAGGGCACCGGGCACTATGTGCTCCACTGCTTATATATGTATATTTATATGTGGGCATTGTAGATGCGGGCAATCTATATTATATATTGGCACGCGGTGATGGATGGATGTGGGCATAGGAGTCCTGAGCAGAAAGGGCACCGGACATTATATATGACCATCCTCTACAGGAACAGGAAGGGCACCGGGCATCATATAATGTGAGTATGGAGCAAGGGGCATTGCAAACGATTGCAGGGAGAGCATTCGAGCTATAGTGATCGGCATAATATATATTGTATGCGGGCAGTGGATGTGTGGGCACGGGACATCTGTGCAGGAAGAGCACCCGGCATGGTATGAACGTTCCGGGAATATACCGGGCATTCTAGACATATACAGGATGGACACCAGGACGTCAGACACTAAATATAATAATATCTGGGCATTGCAATAAAATGGGGGGGGGGGGGGGTGCATTATATATATGTGTGTACAGGGAGTATACTGAGCATAATATGGGTACAGGTGCAGGGAGGTCACTGGGCATCAAATTAAGCATTGCATGTATATTACATTGCATAGGGCACCTGAACCATCAGGGCATATGTGGCCATCCTATTCATGTGCAGTGACAGTGGACATCATACACACACTGCATTGTACACAGGGTGGGCAATGGATGGCATATTCATGTACTGGGAGAGGAATGGGCATTAATCATCATTTATATGTAGAGTTAGTTGACTGGATATTATAAATGAAGGCACTGGATTGATGATACAAAAGTATTATATTTAAAGATATCCCATTATGTGTAGAGATAATTTGAGGATTGGGCGTTATATCAAGAAGCAGTTTGGGGACTTGGCATTATGTGCATGGCAGTGTGAAGACTGGGCATTGTATCTTGCCAGGGCGATTTAAAGACTTTGCATTATTTTTGGGGATAGTATGGGTACTGGGCATTATATGTGGGGACTGGGCATTATATGTAGGGATTGAGCATAATATGTCAGGGAAATGAGGGCACTGGGCATTATATGTCAAGGAAATGAGGGGACTGGGCATTATATGTCAGGGAAATGAGGGGACTGGGCATTATATGTCAGGGAAATGAGGGGACTGGGCATTATATGTCAGGGAAATGAGGGGTCTGGGCATTATATGTCAGGGAAATGAGGGGACTGGGCATTATATGTCAGGGAAATGAGGGGACTGGGCATTATATGTCAGGGAAATGAGGGGACTGGGCATTATATGTCAGGGAAATGAGGGGACTGGGCATTATATGTCAGGGAAATGAGGGGTCTGGGCATTATATGTCAGGGAAATGAGGGGTCGGGGCATTATAGTCAGGGAAATGAGGGGTCGGGCATTATATATCAGGGAAATAAGGGGACTGGGCATAATATGTCAGGGAAATGAGGGGTCGGGGCATTATATGTCAGGGAAATAAGGGGTCTGGGCATTATATGTCAGGGAAATGAGGGGACTGGGCATTATATGTCAGGGAAATGAGGGGACGGGGCATTATATGTCAGGGAAATGAGGGGTCTGGGCATTATATGTCAGGGAAATTAGGGGTCTGGGCATAATATGTCAGGGAAATGAGGGGACTGGGCATTATATGTCAGGGAAATGAGGGGACGGGGCAATATATTTTAGGGAAATGAGGGGACTGGGCATTATTTGTCAGGGAAATGAGGGGTCTGGGCATTATATGTCAGGGAAATGAGGGGTCTGGGCATTATGTGTCAGGGAAATGAGGAGTCTGGGCATAATATGTCAGGGAAATGAGGGGACAGGGCATTATATGTCAGGGAAATGAGGGGACTGGGCATAATATGTCAGGGAAATGATGGGACTGGGCATAATATGTCAGGGAAATGGGGGTCTGGGCATTATATGTCAGGGGAATGAAGGGACTGGGCATTATATGTCAGGGAAATAAGGGGTCTGGGCATTATATGTGAGGGAAATGTGGGAACTGGGCATTATATGTCAGGGAATAGCAGGGACTGGGAAATATATGTCAGGGAAACTACATATAATGCTCAATTAGCTTGTTGTAATGATGAGTGTTGGGGACATGTATTTTCTACCAGTACAACCATACAGATGGGAGCCTGTGATGGAATGAAATGGCATTCTGTTCTGCAGGTGGCAATGGCTACCAGATGCCACTTGTGGCTCCATGGGTACTCCTTGGTTATTCCACACACAACATTCTCATCTGTTCTGCTGATTTCCACATAATTATGTCTAGTTTTATTGAAAATGTTTGTCACAGAAATCTTCCTAATTTAAATAATTTAATTTACTGAGATTAATAACAAGGCTTATCTTTTCTTTCTTTCTTTCTTTCTTTCTTTCTTTCTTTCTTTCTTTCTTTCTTTCTTTCTTTCTTTCTTTCTTTCTTTCTTTCTTTCTTTCTTTCTTTCTTTCTTTCTTTCTTTTTCTTTCTTTCTTTCTTTCTTTCTTTTTCTCTTTCTTTTTCTCTCTCTCTCTCTTTCTTTCTTTCTTTCTTTCTTTCTTTCTTTCTTTCTTTCTTTCTTTCTTTCTTTCTTTCTTTCTTTCTTTCTTTTTTTTTCTTTCCCTCCATTTCTGTCTCACCAGATTTAACCTTACCAGTAGATAATTATGGAGAAACTTTTTGTGGTTTCTCGGTAGCGGGTTATTCGCAGATTTTTTTTTGTTTCCTCCGCAACACCTCAGTTCAAAGCTGTTTTATTCATTTGGGCTTCCGCTTCAGATCTGATCTGCACTTCAGAGTATTGCAGTAAACTCTTTTGTGACAGGGACACCGCTGGGAGTGGTGTCATCTATTGGCACTTGGCACTGACAACCCTTCCAGAGAGTCTCACCATGCCTTGGAAAAGGAGAGGGGGGGTTGAATATTTCATTCACATCCTTGTTAAAATCTTGGCAGGGAGATTGGTTGTGTGTGAAGCAGCGGACACTAATGAGTGATGGAAAAACAGGAACAAAAATGCCAGTTATATAAGGAGTTGTTTTGAAGAATAAGGATGCTAAAAGTGTAGGACTTTTTGTGCCCTCTGTATTTTTTTTTTTTTTTTTACTTAACATTTTTTAAATACTTGTTTCCCATAAATTTTCTTTTCTTTGCATGGCCAGGGTTTTCCCTTCAGGGATCGGATATTTGGCTGCTCTTGAACAATGGCCAAGCACCATTTAGGCCCCGAGGTGTATTTTTTTTTCTCCATGCAAATTAGATTTTGTGCATTACATGGACAGTCAAGTGTTTCCTGTCAGGTTATTGAGTGGCAGAAGCTCCATTCCAATGGCTTGGACAATTGTTTGCTTCACACAAATTATTTCAGTGGCATCAGGTGTCCCCCAGATTCAGATGAATAAAAACTTGTTCCCATACAGCCAAGGTCCCTTGAGGGTCGTGTAACAATTTATCTCTGTTAGCAACTCTTTTGTTGCTAATACTGATACTGACAACTTTTCAGTTTATAGGCCAGAGTTTTTGATCTTTTTCTACGCACACGCGATTTTCACACCGCAATCGAAAGTGCCTGGTCCTACATGATGGATTTTGGTTAGGAAAACAAAACAAATGATGGCACAATCGTATGCGCCGTTTTCATTTCTGATCGACAGAACTTTCGGTTTTTCAACTCATCTATGGCCAGCCTTACTCACCCTTATCCAAAACATATATATATATATATATATATATTATATAGTAAATACTAGACTTAATGCAACAAATGCCTAAATAGTGAATTGCAAAATCATAAATCGACTTCAGATAACTATTTCTCAAAAGTTTTTTAGGGTCCTTTCACACGGGCGGTGCGGCCGACGGACTCCGTTTTGCTCAGTGGAGATTGATCCACCGATCTCCGTTTTGCTCAGTGGGGATCGATCCACTGATCTCCGTTTTGCTCAGTGGGGATCGATCTGCCGATCTCCGTTTTGCTCAGTGGGGATCGATCAGCCGATCTCCGTTTTGCTCAGTGGGGTTCGATCCGACGATCTCCGTTTTGCTCAGTGGGGATCGATCCGCCGATCCCCGCTGAGCAGGCGGATGACAGCTCCATCTCCGCTCTGTGTGCAGAGACGGAGCTTTCAGAGCCCCGCTGTCCTCTATGGGAGATCGGATGATAACGGACCGCCTGTCCATTTTCATCTGTTCTTATCTGATCCGATCCTCCAGATGGATGGAAAATAGGGTTTCTATCAGTCCGGATTTCACAGACAGGATCGGATAGCAGTGGATGTCAGCAGACATGTCTCCGCTGACATCCGCTGCTCCATAGGGCTGCATGGAGCGTCCGATCAGGTCTGCCTGAAAAACTGACAGGCGGACCAGATCGGAAAGCCCGCGTGAAAGGGGCCGTCTCTGGCATTAAAGAAAGCTTTGTGTTGTTATTTTAATGTAACCGAAGGAAGCTAACAGATGGAAACATTGTTATGCAAACACGCAACAAAAACATAAACAACACCAACAATAAATAAATAAATAAATGGTAATAATAAATAATAAAATAAAGTTTTTCATAATATACAAAATGCACAGACACAAGGAGGTTGGTTTACTAAAGGCAAAAAGACTGTTCACTTTGCAAAGTGCAGTTCCCCTCTGCAAGTGCAGTTGCTTTAGAGCTTAGTAAATGAGCAGAAGCTCTGTTGACTTCCATCATCCAATGATGTGCAAGCAAAAATGCTGTTTTTTTCCCCCTCTTTCCACAAGATTGGGTACTCTTTTGCAAAGTGAAGGCTTACCTCATTTACTAAGCTCTGGAGCAACTGCATTTGCAGGGGGCAACTGCACTGCAAAGTGCCCAGTCCATTTTCTCTTAGTAATTCAACCCCAATATCTTCCAGGGGAATATAATGTTTTTTTAGATCAACCTTTCTCAACCTTTTTAACATGGAGGAACCCTTGAAACAACTTTTTTTTTTTTGTCTTCAGGTAACCCCTGCTAATAATTATTCTATTTACCGCTCACTATATATTAGTGTGATGGTCAGTGGGAAGAATGTTCCTTATGCTTGTGGTCACTGGAATGAATTACCCCCTTAGAGATAGCTAAAAAGATCAATGGGGTCAGTGGAAACTTATCTAAGAGGCAGAAATCCCTTATTGCTAAAGGAACCCTTAGCTACCTTTAGTGGAAACTTATCTAAGAGGCAGAAATCCCTTATTGCTAGAGGAACCCTTAGCTACCTTTAGAGGAACCCTAGGGTTCCACAGAATCCTGGTTGAAAAAAACCTGAATTAGATGGTGAAGTTAGAAATGTTTGGTAGAGATTTCAGGAACAATGAAAACAAGGGTGATTAGGTGCCATCCTGGGGAACTTAATAATCCAAGATTACCCACTCAGGCATGCCGGGAACTGCAAGACTCAGCAGGTGGAGGGAATGATATATACGACCATCATATCCTAAATAAGAGTTGTTCTTAGTCTCCAGTTCCAAAGTTGTTTCGGTGTTGGAAGTTTTTTTTTCTGTTCTGTTTCGCCTTCTACGAGCTGTTTTGTCTCATTTTGTTTGTTTTCTTTTACAGATGATGTAACGGCATCTCGAGTCCGACTCTCTTTTACCATTTCAAATGAAGGCAATCAGAACCTGTTCGTCTTCCAGTCCAATCTGTGGCTTTACCTGAAGCTGCCTGAGGTCATAGAGAAGGTGGGCAGGAGGAAAATCCGTATAAAACTCCACTTCCAAGACCCGAACAACCCTGCCAAGATGGGCTTGGTGGAGAAGAAGGTGGACATCCGAAGAAGCGGTTGGCACACGTTCCCCCTGACGGAGACCATTCAGGCCCTCTTCGAAAAAGGGGACCGAAGGTTGACCCTTGAGGTCCAGTGTGATGGCTGTGAGGAGTGGTCTGTTAGTCCCGTGTATGTTGACCCAGGGGAAGAGTCCCATCGACCCTTTTTGGTTGTCCATGCCCGATTAGCTGACAACAAGCACCGGATCAGGAAAAGAGGTCTGGAGTGTGATGGGCGCACCAACCTCTGCTGTAGGCAGCAGTTTTATATTGACTTCAGACTTATTGGGTGGAATGACTGGATCATAGCGCCATCTGGTTACTATGGCAATTACTGTGAGGGTAGCTGCCCAGCCTACTTGGCAGGAGTCCCAGGTTCAGCGTCATCTTTTCATACGGCGGTGGTCAATCAGTACAGGATGAGGGGGCTCAACCCCGGGACAGTGAACTCTTGTTGTATTCCTACAAAACTGAGTACAATGTCCATGCTGTACTTTGACGATGAGTACAACATCGTAAAGAGGGACGTCCCTAATATGATTGTGGAGGAATGCGGGTGTGCATGATTACGATGCCAGGACAATCTCCACTTCCCCTATACCTCTGACAACGGGATGCCAAGACGCAGTAGCGTTTGGAGGGCAGAGATTATTTCACAATTGCGCTCAGTGCCAGTCTGTGGACATCCAGCCTTCTTCTCAACACATACAGTATGAGAACTGTCAGCGACCACCACTCATGGAGGACCCAGTGCCAGCAAGTTTCTGGAAAATGAACAAACAGGTTTCCATTGAACTTTGAGGAGTCCTAACTGTTACCAGGGTGGAAAGAAAATGCTGCGTTCCCAAAGTCCCACTTAAGTGTCCAGCTGAGGAACCAACTGGTCCAATGAGCGATGTGGCGGATATTCCTTAACGCTCTTACAGCACTTCCAGTGAGGAATGTACAGTTACATTGTAGCTGAATGAAGGGATTGGCTAAACTTGGTCTCCCCGAGTTATTTCAATGTTGTGCAGAGGACTGCAAGCCTAGAGACACAGCAAATCACAACAGACTTCCTGCACATGGCCTACAAGTCCACGGCGCAGCCTCAGGGCCCAGTCCAATGAGGCCTCCTACAACTGCAATCCTAGAGACACTGCAAACCACAAAAAAACCACAACAGACTTCCTGCGCGTGGCCTACAAGTCCACGGCGCAGCCTCAGGGCCTCGTCCAATGAGGCCTCCTACAACTACAAACCTAGAGACACCGCAAACCACAACAGACTTCCTGCACGTGGCCCACAAGTCCACGGCACAGCCTCAGGGCCTCGTCCAATGAGGCCTCCTACAACTTTTTTCTTTTTCTTTTATACTATGTGTAAAAATGTGACTGTGTTATGATATGCAGAATCTATTGTCCGGGAGAGAGTCCGACATGTACAGGAGATGATAGAATGGGTACAGAAAAAAAGTACAGATGATATATATATAAAGATATATATATATATATTTATATATTATTTTTATAACCCCTCTTTGATAAGGTAATGGCCTGAAAAAATGTTCTGCTGCAATTACATCCTGCACTGAAGGAGTTAAGTCTTGGGGACATTCCCGTTAAAGGGGGCGTGTGGATATAAGGCCACGCCCCATGATCTGGGGAGGTGGGAGGGGCTTCCATGATACACAGCACTTGCAAACCGCTTAGGTCCTTTTTTCTGCAGCACTTGCACTTCTCACTGCCTTGAGGTACCTGACCATGCACTTACCTTCACTTACTGCTCAGAAGAATCCTGCCCTTACCGCTTGGGGCGTAAGCTCCAACAAAAGGGGCTGAGGCAGCAGGTGCTAAAACTTACTGTAACCTGTAAAGGGTGGTTTACTAAAGGAGTCATTTTTACATCTGTTTGGCAAATTTATCTTTTTACTTAAAATATCCAAACAGAGGAAAATTGAGTTTTTCCAAATTTTGGAAGTGGAAGTCCATACAAACCTTTGATAGCATGAGGAAGACCTGCAACCACCATCACGTTTTTAGTGCTATCTGTGTTCCTGTTGGGAAAATTAATCCTGACCTAGTGACAGTTGTCACCTAGATGAAAAACAAAAGGGAAATCTTGAATTTGTCAATTGTCATGGATGAGGGAAATCACCCAATGGGGACCACCATTCCATTGACAACTGTGGCAGATAGGATTTCTCCTCATTTTGTACTGTATTGTTCCTTGTGTGGTCACTGGGGCAGGAAGTGACTGAAAATCTCAACAAAGTCACAGGCAGCCATAAAAACCCAAGAGATGCCCTAATTCTTCCCTGCTCTGTCCAGTTTGGCAGCCAATAAAAACCCAAGAGATGCCCTTATTCTTCCCTACTCTGTCCAGTTTGGCAGCCATAAAAACCCAAGAGATGCCCTAATTCTTCCCTACTCTGTCCAGTTTGGCAGCCATAAAAACCCAAGAGATGCCCTAATTCATCCCTACTCTGTCCAGTTTGACAGCCATAAAAACCCAACAGATGCCCTAATTCTTCCCTACTCTGTCCAGTTTGGTAGCCATAGAAACCCAAGATATGCCCTAATTCTTCCCTACTCTGTCCAGTTTGGCAGCCATAAAAATCCAAGAGATGCCCTTATTCTTCCCTACTCTGTCCAGTTTGGCAGCCATAAAAACCCAAGAGATGCCCTAATTCTTCCCTACTCTGTCCAGTTTGGCAGCCATAAAAACCCAAGAGATGCCCTAATTCTTCCCTATTCTGTCCAGTTTGACAGCTATAAAAACCCAAGAGATGCCCTAATTCTTCCTTACTCTGTCCAGTTTGGCAGCCATAAAAACCCAAGAGATGCCCTAATTCTTCCTTACTCTGTCCAGTTTGGCAGCCATAAAAATCCAAGAGATGCCCTTATTCTTCCCTACTCTGTCCAGTTTGGCAGCCATAAAAACCCAAAAGATGCCCTAATTCTTCCCTACTCTGTCCAGTTTGGCAGCCATAAAAACCCAAGAGATGCCCTAATTCTTCCCTATTCTGTCCAGTTTGACAGCTATAAAAACCCAAGAGATGCTCTAATTCTTCCTTACTCTGTCCAGTTTGGCAGCCATAAAAACCCAAGAGATGCCCTAATTCTTCCCTACTCTGTCCAGTTTGGCAGCCATCAAAACCCAAGAGATGCCCTAATTCTTCCCTACTCTGTCCATTTTGGCAGCCATAAAAACCCAAGAGATGCCCTAATTCTTCCCTGCTCTGTCCAGTTTGGCAGCCAATAAAAACCCAAGAGATGCCCTTATTCTTCCCTACTCTGTCCAGTTTGGCAGCCATAAAAACCCAAGAGATGCCCTAATTCTTCCCTACTCTGTCCAGTTTGGCAGCCATAAAAACCCAAGAGATGCCCTAATTCATCCCTACTCTGTCCAGTTTGACAGCCATAAAAACCCAACAGATGCCCTAATTCTTCCCTACTCTGTCCAGTTTGGTAGCCATAGAAACCCAAGATATGCCCTAATTCTTCCCTACTCTGTCCAGTTTGGCAGCCATAAAAATCCAAGAGATGCCCTTATTCTTCCCTACTCTGTCCAGTTTGGCAGCCATAAAAACCCAAGAGATGCCCTAATTCTTCCCTACTCTGTCCAGTTTGGCAGCCATAAAAACCCAAGAGATGCCCTAATTCTTCCCTATTCTGTCCAGTTTGACAGCTATAAAAACCCAAGAGATGCCCTAATTCTTCCTTACTCTGTCCAGTTTGGCAGCCATAAAAACCCAAGAGATGCCCTAATTCTTCCTTACTCTGTCCAGTTTGGCAGCCATAAAAATCCAAGAGATGCCCTTATTCTTCCCTACTCTGTCCAGTTTGGCAGCCATAAAAACCCAAAAGATGCCCTAATTCTTCCCTACTCTGTCCAGTTTGGCAGCCATAAAAACCCAAGAGATGCCCTAATTCTTCCCTATTCTGTCCAGTTTGACAGCTATAAAAACCCAAGAGATGCTCTAATTCTTCCTTACTCTGTCCAGTTTGGCAGCCATAAAAACCCAAGAGATGCCCTAATTCTTCCCTACTCTGTCCAGTTTGGCAGCCATCAAAACCCAAGAGATGCCCTAATTCTTCCCTACTCTGTCCATTTTGGCAGCCATAAAAACCCAAGAGATGCCCTAATTCTTCCCTACTCTGTCCAGTTTGGCAGCCATAAAAACCCAACAGATGCCCTAATACGTCCCTACTCTGTCCAGTTTGGCAGCCATAAAAAACCCAAGAGATGTCCTTATTCTTCACTACTCTGTCCAGTTTGGTTGGAGTTTATGTAATGAAAGAAGTAACATTGTTACAGCTCAGGACAAAAGGTACCATGATTGAATGACCATCATCCCAAATACAGCACAAAAAACAAATATAAAGAAAAAGCGGGACTTTAAAAGGGCCCAAAAAAAAAAAGGGATGTCTATAAATAAGGCACAGTAAATCATAAAAACAACATATTTATTAAATCACTTTGTAATAACTACACATGTACATCATAAAATATCAAAATAGAGAAATGCTCCATGTAAGAGTGTTGATACAAAAGTACCACGTTGGTGACCGTGGTCACAATAGGAGTGCAGTCTAGCGGTCCCCGGTAAGCCGACACGTTTCGCACTGGGGCTTCCTCAGGGCCAAAGAGACCGAAAAAAAACACCAGCATTCTACAAAAATGTATACAACAGTAATATGTTATAATCACTGTACAAACAATGTATCTCAATGAACATATCATATACAAATATATAGACGCAGGATACATTTCTATTGTTACCAACCCATATAAGTAATTTCTCTATTTTGATATTTTATGATGTACATGTGTAGTTTTTACAAAGTGATTTAATAAATATGTCGTTTTTATGATTTACTGTGCCTTATTTATAGACATCCCTGCAAATATCACTCTCCCAATTTTAGTTTTATTCATCCAGAATATTTTGGAAAACCTTTACACAAACCATTTGTTGAAAATGATGGGATTTCTAAATTGTGATGATAAAAATATAGAGCTTTCCATTGCTTAATCACTGTAAAAAATTCCTGTTACCTGGCTGCTCTGGCTCAGTACTCTGCTTCAGAGCAAGCATTAAGTGAAAACTTGTCATGGCACAAAAGCTAGAGGATCATTATGACAGGGATTATTCACATCAGCCTGCGTGCTAGAATAAGCTGTTTTCAGGGCTGTCTTTAACACAGGGCAAATGGGGCAGCTTCCTAGGGCCCAAACATTGTTGTGGGGCCCAAAGCAGCTGTCCCTTGAGCCCGCACTTCCCGCAAAAAGTTGACAAGTGGATTCGGGAGGGCCAATCAATATGGCTCTGGCTGTTTTAGCTTGCATGCTTGTGTCTGTTGTGTTGGCAGTGGGGGGCGGTAACAACACAAGGCGTTGGCGCCGGTGACAGATGATGGGTCTGATGCGCTGCAGAAAAATTCAGCATGTCTGAATTTTAATGCAACACAATGCAACTCACTTCAAGGCAGCATTGTGGCATGAACAGGGCACTTAGAATACAAATGGTGGGCATGTGTTGATCTGAAAAATGCAGGTCACCACACTGTGTGAGCGAGCCCCTAGTTTGAAAGCCAGGCAACTAGCATTTTCTATTTTTTTTCCTATACATTTCCCCTAAGGTACATTTCCCATAAGCCAGTTGGATCTTTGAAACAAATATTGATTTTGTTCCAACGTAAGAATGACGCCTTTACTAAACCACCCCAGGAACTATTCAGCTTTGGTACAATAGAAGCCAGCTCTTCCTTTATGGTGATTTTGAAGCTGTAAGGCAGCAAGGGAAGCATTTTATTAGTAAATGTCATTCATGTCCTGCCATGTTTCCTAATGAGCAAGCTCTTGAAGCATCCAATGAGAAACACACAGAGGTAAAATATATGTTTATGCATAAAGAACTGTGTCCTTGGAAAACCCACCACCTAGAAGGCTGCACTCCACAGGCACAGACACAGGCACAGACACAGGCACAGGCACAGGCACAGACACAGCTGTTCTGCAGCAAGAAGCAAAATTAAAGTAGAAGTTCAGCCTAAAACTAAAATTTCTTAATCTACTTGCAGCCACAATCTAAAGCCTAGTACACATGGGCGACTAGTACACATGGGCGACTAATACACATGGGCGACTAATACACATGGGCGACTAGTACACATGGGCGACTAATACACATGGGCGACTAGTACACATGGGCGACTAGTACACATGGGCGACTAATACACATGGGCGACTAGTACACATGGGCGACTAATACACATGGGCGATTCAATAAAAACCGGCCAGCAATCGGCCCATGTGTATGTCAGCTGGTCCGACAGAAGCTTGCTTGGAAAACCAGCAGCCGACCGCCTTCTGATTAGCGCTCTTGGCCAATGAGAGCACTGACTGGAGTGTTCTGGCGGAAGGGGGCATCCCCCATGCTGTGTCCCCCTGTCAGAACACAGTAGCTCAGCAAGAGAAGATCACTGTACTAACTCTGGATCATTAGTACAGTGGCTCCGACCTGAGCTAGTGTGTACTAGGCTTAAGACTAACCTGTCTAGCCCTGTAGAGCAAAAATCGCTATACTTACCTTTTCTGGAGCCAAGGGGCGGACTGGGCCAGGGGGGCAATTGCACCCCTGGGCCGCTCTGATGTCCTGTAAAAATGCTGCACTGCTTTTGCCACAGACATGGCTAAAGGAATAATGGTGAAGAGAAGTAAAATGTCTCTGACACTGACCTACTGGGTGCGGAATGAAGACAAGGACAGAGCGCAGGCCCCACTCTGCCCCCCCAGCATGGATTACTATGTAACTATTCTTTCGCAAACAGTCGTATCAGCAGGGAGCATTGATAGTTTCAAAAAACTATTAGATGGGCACCTTAAAGACCACAACATACAGGGGTATACAATGTACAACATACAGGGGTATACAATGTACGGTTAACAGCAAACACACACACACATCATAGGTTGAACTGGATGGACTAATGTATTTTTTGAACCACACTAACTATGTTCCATGCCCCACTGGAGACTCTCCTCCCCTGGCCAGCCCGAACAGAGCTGTCCCAGCTCCCCCTAACCGCCCCCTGCTGGGCAGGTTGGGACCCCGGATTCAGCTGATGAGTAGAGAGTACCTGGAGCAGGGCTTCAGCCTGGAATGGGGGTCAGGAGGAGGACGGGAAGAGGGAGAGTGGGAGGGGGGCAGAGTCACTGCACCATGGGCCTTTGTTTTGTACTTGCCCCCTGGGCCGAAAGTTGCCAGTCTACCCCTGCTGGAGCCGCTCCGGTCCGTTCCCAGACTGAGCTGTCAGTGGCTTTTTCTATGTGTGGACGGAAGCCCCATACTAACTCTATGTGCGACGTCACTTCCCAGGCATTTCCTCGCCACTGGAGACCGGACCGGGCGGCTTCAAAAAAGATATGTGTAGCGATTTTTGCTTTATAGGGCTAGAAATGTTAGTCTGGGATCGTGGCTGTAAGTAGATTTAGTTTTAGGCTGAGCTTCCACTTTAAAGTGAGTGTAAACC
>NC_138773.1:322063929-322099048 GCF_965119305.1 Pelophylax lessonae
CACTGAGAGGGGACCCAGGACTACAACATATTCATACATTTTAAAAGTGGGGTATGCCTGTACACTACACTGACTGCACTAAACTAACTTAACTTACTATCCTTTAACTACCTGCCTAACCTCTATTGTCACACACTGTACACGGCTGCAGTGCAAACAGCAGCCTTATATAGTGTGGGGCGTGGACCAATCATGGCTCTGACAGGACATTGTGCTGTGATTGGCCAAAGCATACAGGTCAGGTGCATGCTTTGGCCAATCATCAGCAATTAATGCACCGCAACAGCGCATTATGGGACGTCCATCGGCGATCGAACTTCCCGCTGAGCGTCCCCATTCTGTGAACATACGAACAGAGGATGTTCGAGTCGACTCTAGGTTCGACGCGAAAACAGAGCTCATCCCTACCGGGAACCTTGGACTTTTCCCTCCATTTTTCTACATTT
Source organism: Pelophylax lessonae (assembly GCF_965119305.1). Taxonomy (NCBI): domain Eukaryota; kingdom Metazoa; phylum Chordata; class Amphibia; order Anura; family Ranidae; genus Pelophylax; species Pelophylax lessonae. The sequence goes on from NC_138773.1 coordinate 322,064,376, forward strand.
GGAGCTATTCTGCATTTCACAGCACTCACTAACCCAGGCATGTCCAACCTGCGGCCCGGGGGCCGCATGCGGCCCAGAACCGCAGGCAATGCGGCCCACTGCCCCCTGACAATTTATTTTTTTGCTGGGGAGGAAGGAAGTCGAGTCGGGGGCACGGCCACGGCAGCTTCCAACTAACTGTAGGCAGAGGCTGCCTCGGAGGGGATCATCCAATAGCAGTGTTAAATTTGTGCTGGGGAGGGGGCGCAGCAGCGCGGGAAGAGCGCTGCAACGTTTTATTACTTATATACCTTAACTATAGTATATATTTTATATGTGGCCCGAGAAAATTTCTCTACACTCAATGTGGCCCAGAGAAGCCAAAAGGTTGGACACCCATGGACTAACCCAAAGAGGTATTAAATCCAAAACCAAAATTGTCAAATATTGCAGCTTACCAATCATTAGAAGCGTTGGCTGCATTTGTTTTCCTTTTGTTTTCTAGGCTTTTTCCCCCTCTTTTTTTACCTGGTGATCTGGCCAGTAACATACCTCCTGTATTGGAGTGCCCCCACTCTGGATAAAGGAACACAAGGGGCACAGCAGAGAGCAGCATTGTCAATCTGGAGGGTAGGGGAGTGTTAGATGTATTAGCAGATTTAGACACACTAACAAACAAAACTCCAGCTAAGGCAAGCCATAGAGTAATTGATTTTCTTTTATTTTCTTCCACCATGGGTGGAAGAACACTCGATTCCCCCATCAACACCGACCCCTCAAACGTTATTGCGTTCTCCTGGCGCTATTGCGTTCTCCTCCCAACACATAGAAATCTTTGCCACCTCCATCCCCCAAATCCACCCAGAAAAAATGCCTCTCCCCCCAAAAAAAAAAAAAAAAAATCACCCCTCCTAGCATAACTCCTCCACCCCTTAAATTTCCCCTCCGAGTACACCCCCCCTCCAAATCCTCCAAATACCACTCCTAGCACAAATATCCCCCATCCCTAGAAACAAAAAGAATCTGCTAGCACAAATCCTCCAACCCTTTCCCCCTTTACCATATTATTATTATTATTACACAGGGTTTATATAGCGCCAACAGTTTGCGCAGCGCTTTACAACGTTAGGGCAGACAATTCAGTTACAATACAATTCAATACAGGAGAAATCAGAAGGTCCTGCCCGTAAGAGCTTACAATCTAAGAGGGAGGTTCAAATGATACAAAAGGTAATAACTGTGAGGAACCGCTTCTAACACAAACAAAGAAATGGAAGGATAGCCTGAAAAATAAAAACTAATGGAGTCATCACATCTAAGAGTTGGTTGCAATTACCACACTGCACTGCTAGAAAAGTGACGCCACGGTGATGTCCCCTACTTGTCCCAAATGGGTTGGCGTAAAAGTGTCAGCCAATTCAATTTTTTTGCTTTGGAAGGAGTTGGAAAGGGTCAGTGTGGAGGACTGGGTGTTCTTAACCACTTCTGGACTGGAAGGATTTCCCCCCTTAATGACCAGGCCATTTTTTGCGATTCGGCACTGCGTTACTTTAATGGGCAATTGCACGGTTGTGCGACGCTGTACCCAAATAAAATTGATGTCCTTTTTTCCCCACAAATAGAGCTTTCTTTTGGTGGTATTTGATCACCTCTGGAAGATTTATTTTTTGCGCTATAAACAAAAAAAGAGCAACAATTCAGAAAAAAGAAATTAAATATTTTTCACTTTCTGCTATATAACATTCCCCCCCCCCCCCCCCAAAAAAAAAGTAAAAATCTGAATTTTTTTGACATTTTTGACATTTCAGGCCAATTTGTTTTCTGCTACATATTTTTGATATGCAAAAAAAAAGTGTATTTTGATTGGATTGCGCAAAAGTTATTGCGTCTACAAACTACGGGAAAGATTGATGTTATTTTTATTGTTTTTTTTTTTTTTTTTACTAGTAATGACGGTGATCTGCAATTTTTAGTGGGACTGCTACATTGCGGCGGACAGATCGGACCCCTAACTGACATTTTTGGGGGGACCAGTGACATTACTACAGTAATCAGTGCTAAAATTATGCACTGTTACTGTAATAATGACACTGGCAGGGAAGGGTTTAACACTGTGGGTGATCAAGGGGTTAAATGTGTACCTAGGGGAGTGTTTCAAATTGTGGGGGGGCGTGGCTTGTGGAATGACCATAGAGACTTGTGATCCTATATAGAAGGATCACAGGGGCTCTGTGATCATTCCAGAGAAAAGAACGGTCAGCTGTGTTTACAACAGCTGACCGTTCTTCTCTCTCAGCGGGGAGCGATCGCGGGTGTCAGGCAGCAATTGGAGCTGCCATTGCATCGGCTTCCCCGCTGACGAGCAGGGGCGGGAGCACGCCACCGGCGGCGCACGCTTGCCCCCTAGCCTCCTGTACACGACCGACATATACCTACGTCGGTTTACCCAGGAGCGGCTGCCTGCCGCAGAATAACTGCGGTGGGCGGTCATAAAGTGGTTAAGCAGGCTGCATTTGTATGCAGACCACCCTAGATAACACCCAAATGTGATGCTGAGCCCTTGATTGAAAGAACTGAAATCCAATGAATGGGGCTGGCCAGGGACAGTCAGGCTAGGGAAGAAAGGGCTAGATAAGCCTTTTTCAACCAGGGTGCCGCGGCACCCTGGTGTGCCTTTTCAGGAGTGCCTTGGCAAAATGCCTAAAAATTGCCACAAATTGCACAAAAATTGCCAGCAAGGCAGCCTTTTTGTTACTCAAATCTAGAGGTTTTATTGTGCAGCATTATAACTTTGGGCACCATGTAAACCAGCCACTGGCATCCTAACAACAACCTCATATGATAAGGATGGACATCAGGAACCTGTACAGCATCCTTGCTTGCCCCTCTCTTGCCCTACTATGTCAGCAATGGGGTCATGCTTTCAAAGGGAAGGAGAGAAAGTCAGGGACAAGATAAATGCTAGAATACTAGCCAATACCAGTGTGCAAAGGTGGAGGAACAAATCCCCACTAATATTGGGTGGCCCAGGTGTGTAGATGCTGCTGCCAGGGCCGGCCCTACCATGGGTCCCGCTGGGTCCATTGGACCCAGGCAGCACTTTGAGAGGGGCGGCAAATTGACACCCAAGATTTTTTTCAGCAGTTTTTTGTGTCATCAGTTTGCGGCGCAAACTCATACTGCCGCCTGTAGTGCAAACTGATGAGTATGAGGAGGCAGAACGCCTCCTCCTGGGAACGTCCCTCACGTGATCGCGGTGTGCGCAATGACGTCAGGCATCAGCGCACTTCATCAAAACAAATTTGCGATGCAGAGCACCTTGCTCCTGCGCTCAAAACCAGAGCCCCCCCCCCCCCCGACCACTCCTTCCACGGAACTCCCACTTGGCATCCCCAATGGTCTTGCTGCCCTATAGGACCGGGGTAGTCCAAAAGTGCTGAAAACAAAAAATAAAGAAAGGACGCACCGGCCTAGCGCATTATTCTCAATAAGGCTTTATTAGTAAAAGGTAAAAGTGACTACTCACAAACAATGGTGTAAACCAGCATATCAAATACAAACATCGGGACCAATTTGTGTCAATGTCCACTGTCCTTGAGGAAATGACGCCTGACGCGTTTCGAGGCTTCGCCTCTTCCTCAGTGCACTCCATCTCACATAGAGCAGGCTGGATCTTCTAGGGCGGTGGCCGCGGCGGAAACAGGAGTGACCGGAGGACAGAGCAGGTGTTCGGTGGACCGATCCAGTGGTGAGTTATGGAAGAAGATAACAGTATTTATAATATTTTCTAAATGTTATATTTATATAAAATAATGTATATGGGGGCCTTTTGGTGGGCGTAATTTTTTTTTGGGGGGGGGGGGGGGCAACATTTCAATCTTTCAATCCAGGCAGCATAATATGTTGGGCCAGCCCTGGCTGCTGCAATATATAAAATTGTTAGTTTAATTTTTTACATTTTAGAATGGGGTGCCTCAAGATTGTGCAGAGTTTATAAATGTTCCTTGACTGAACAAAGTTTGAGATGCACTGGGCTAGATGATGCTGGATGTTATCCAGCCAGAGGTGGGCTCTAGCTGACTTGCTGCAGCTTCTAATGCACATTGTGAGAAGCTCACAGTGTGCAGTAAATTCAGAGTAAACCATTTCAGTCCAGGAGAGAAGCCGGTACAACTTTGCAGGACTGAAGGGAAGGCCGGAGTTCTGCTTTATTGAAAGCCGATTTCTTGCCCGGGTTCCGTCACATCGCTGCATCATGACTAAAGCCGGTGCACTGCTGGCTGTGATGCGACTTAAAGGGTTAACTGCAGCTATGAGATAACACGGGTTGGGTGTAAAGAGAAGAAATGAGAACTTGAAACCCGAAGGAATACAAATTCTTGGCGGACCTGCCAGAACATTATTCGCTTCCAGCTGTTCTGGGCTGAGCTGAGCAGTGAAGGGGTTAAAGCGGGACTCCAGGCAAAGATTAAAAAACGCCCCATAGTGCAATTCTGTGTTCAATAGAAAATCATTAAAGGTACATTTTAGTTGAAATGAGAATTGAAGCCTTAAAGAGACCCTGTCTTCTTGCTCAGTGACAAGGTCTCTTTAAAGCCCCATCCCCCCGCCCAGTTATACTCCCCCTATACTTACTCCCATTGCAGACCCTGCAAAAATACTTCTGGGTGTGGCAGAAGCAGGTGACCTCCTCCCATGATGCAGTGCTTGGGCCTAGCAAACAGGTACTAAGAGGTTCCCTGCAGCCACCAATCAGAATCAGACTCTTCCAGACGACTTAATGTGATTGGTGGCACATCGAGCAGAAGGAGAGACATTGTTAGTGATAGTGAGAAGCAGGAACACCCACCACACATGTAAGGAGCTGTCTGGATTCTGGCAGCATTATGGGTACATGAGGTAAAATATAATGAGATACAATGTACAATATTACTAGGACACAATATTAGGGGGATACAATGATAATGGGGTTCAATATTACTAGGATACAACTGGGACACAGCGTTAATGGGGTACAATATTATTAGGATACAATATAACTGGGGTACAATATTACTTGGATACAATACAACTGGGATACAATGTTAATGGGGTATAATAATATTAGGGTGCAATATATCTGGGATACAATGTTATTGGGGTACAATATTACTAGGATACAATATAACTGGTACACAGTTTTAATGGAGTACAATATTACTAGGATACAAATAAATTGGGGTACAATGTGCATGGGATACAATATTATTAGGATATAATATAATTGGGACACAGTGTTAATGGAGTACTATATTACTAGGATACAATAAAATTGCGGTACAATATTATTAGGTTACAATATAACTGGAATACAATATTAATGGCGTACAATATTACTAGGATATAATATAACTGGAACACTGTGTTAATGGGATACAACGTTAATGGGGTACAGTATTACTAGGATACAATATAACTGGGACACAGTGTTAATGGAGAACAATATTACTATGATACAATAAAATTGGGGTACAGTGTACACGGGGTACAGTATTATTAGCATATAATGTAACTGTGATACAATGTGCATGGAGTACAATATTATATTATTAGGGTACAATATAACTGGCATACAATGTTAATGGGGTACAATATAACTAGGATACAAAATAACTGGGACACAGTGTTAATGGGATAACATATAACTGGGATACAATGTTAATGGAGTATAATATTACTAGGATACAATAAAATTGGGGTACAAAGTACATAGGGTACAATATTATTAGGATACAATATAACTGGGACACAGTGTTAATGGAGTACAATATTACTAGGATACAATAAAATTGGGGTACAAAGTACATAGGGTACAATATTATTAGGGTACAATATAACTGGGATACAATGGTGATGGGGTACAATATAACTAGGATACAAAATAACTGGGACACAGTGTTAATGTGATACAATAAAACTGGGATATAATGTACGTGGGGTGCAATATTACTAGTATATAATATAACTGGGACACAGTGTTAATGGGATACAATATTATTAGGATACAATATAACTGGGGTACAATATTATTAGAATACAATACAAGTGGGATACATTATTAATGGGGTAAATGTATTATTAGGGTACAACATAACTGGGATACAATGTTACTGGGGTACAGTATTACTAGGATACAATATAACTGGGACACAGTGTTAATGGAGTACAATATTACTAGGATACAATATAACTTTGGTACAATGTACATGGGGTACAATCTTATTAGGATATAATATAACTGGGATACAATGTTAATGGGGTACAATATTTACTACAGCACAAAATTACTGGGGGTACAATATTACTGGGGTACAATATTATTGGGGTACAATATTACTGGGGTACAATATTGCTAGTGTAGGGAAGAGCTGAATGTACACTCGGTTTGGTTAGAGGCGGGTTCGATGAGCATTACCATTACTGGGGGTACAATATTACTGGGGTACAATATTACTGGGGTACAATATTATTGGGGTACAATATTACTGGGGTACAATATTACTGGGGTACAATATTGCTATTGTAGGGAAGAGCTGTATGTACACTCGGTTTGGTTAGAGGCAGGTTCGATGAGCATTACCATTACTGGGGGTACAATATTACTGGGGTACAATATTGCTGGGGTACAATATTGCTATTGTAGGGAAGAGCTGAATGTACACTCGGTTTGGTTAGAGGCGGGTTCGATGAGCATTACCATTACTGGGGGTACAATATTACTGGGGTACTATATTACTGGGGTACAATATTATTGGGGTACAATATTACTGGGGTACAATATTACTGGGGTACAATATTGCTATTGTAGGGAAGAGCTGAATGTACACTCGGTTTGGTTAGAGGCAGGTTCGATGAGCATTACCATTACTGGGGGTACAATATTACTGGGGTACAATATTACTGGGGTACAATATTGCTATTGTAGGGAAGAGCTGAATGTACACTCGGTTTGGTTAGAGGCGGGTTCGATGAGCATTACCATAGTTTGGGTGCTGAATCCAAACCCCATTGAAGTCAATAGAATCTGAATGTTAAAAAACAATAAGGGCCATTCTGAGACTAATAAGCAAGAGATTGTTAAACAAATAGCATGGGAGGGCCCATGGGGGAGGGGGGGAGGGGTCATGTACCAGTGCAAAAAAAAAAAAAATTTGTAATTTTGTTTTGTGAAGAGCAGCAATTTTAAAAACACTTAAAGGGCAACATTACAATGCAAAATTCCTTGAAATAACATGCCTGGGGGATGCCCTTATGTGAAGTGGCTCATCTGTATGATGTAACCTGCTACAGCAACGCTGACATTTACAAAGAGGAAAAAATGCTGTTTAAGGGCCAGTTCACACCATGCTTACACATGAATCGCACAGGACCGCGTTGTGCATTTCCTTTGTGATTCACATGTGGTTCTGTGCTGTGCGATTTCCGCCCCGTTCATTTTGAATTTGGTTAAATTGCACCGCACCGCACCAAAAGCACAGTGCATGCACTACTTTTAAAATGCACTGTGACCTGATTGCATGGTACAAAAGTACCACATTATCTGTTATGGGCAGGAACGGGCAAACGTTTGCGATCTGCATTTGGGGTGTCACTAAATTCCTATTGACACCTACTGCAAATCGCAAACGGAGTGTGTTTTGCATGCGGTCTGAATTGCACAGGAACGCATAGCATGTTCCTGTGAGATTCGTGTGTGGATATAGTGTTAACCAACCCTAAAGGGGTGTACTCACTTTTGTTGCCAGTGGTTTAGACATTAATGGCTGTGTGTTGAGTTATTTTGAGGGGACAGCAAATATACACTGTAAGGATCCTTTCACACGGCCCGCATCCGCTGACTGAGCCGTTCTGCTCAGCGGGGGATCGATCCGCTGACCCCCGCTGAGCAGGCGGATGACAGCTCTGTCTCCGCTCTGTGTGCGGAGACGGAGCTGTCAGATCCCCACTGTCCTCTATGGGGGTATCGGATGAGAACGGACCGCCTGTCTGTCCGCTGGACGGATGGAAAATAGGGTTTCCATCCGTCTGGATTTCACGGATAGGATCGGAAGCGGATAGCAGCGGGTGTCAGCAGAGATGTCACCGCTGACACGCGCTGCCCCATAGGGATGCATGGAGCATCCGATCAGGCGGATCTGATCCGATCGTTCGTGTGAAAGGACCCTTATACAAGCTGTACACTCACTACTTTACATTGTAGCAATGTGTCATTTCTTCAGTGTTGTCACATGAAAAGATAGAATAAAATATTTACAAAAATCTGAGGTGTACTCACTTTTGTGAAATACTGTATATATACATCTCAAAAGAATGTAGCGCCAAAAACTCAGTGATAATAAATATACCCAAAATCATTGCATAATAAATATTAATCAATCAATATAAACATATGCATTGCCAAAATGATTTGAGAATAATAAAATTCAGTGCTAAAAATTAAAATATAAAATTGCAAGTAAAAGTAATCTATAAACACGTGTCATAAAACACTTTTCTTCAATGAAATTCCACCGTGCTGTGCCAGTATATGGCTCCTTTCACACGGTCCGCTGTCCGGTGCGGACCGTTCTCTGCTCAGCGGGAGTCGATCCGCCGATCCCCGCTGAGCAGGCGGATGACAGCTCCGTCTCCACACTGTGTGCGCAGAGGGAGGTGTCAGAGTCCCGCTGCTCTCTATGGGGGAATCGGATGAGAACGGACCGCCTGTCCGTTCTCATCCGATCCCATCCAATCCGATCCCCCGGGCGGATGGAAAATAGGGTTTCCATCCTTCCGGACATGTCACCGCTGGCATCCGCTGCCCAACAGGGATGCATGGAGGATCCGATCAGGTCCGCTTAAAAAACTGACAGGCGCATTTGATCGGATCGTTCGTGTGAAAGGGGCCTTAAGAATAGCGTGTTGGTGCAACAATCCACATAAATAAAGTGCTGGTGTGCGCTCTCCCACCTGTGCTCTCAAGCAGCTCACCTTAGTTTCTGACTCGTGTGTTACCAATGAGTCAAACAAGACTATTCCCCTCTGGGGATAACAATTGGGGATACTCCTCCCCCCGTTTCCTCCTTCCTCTAACTCCGGTATATAAAATGGAAAAACTGCTCCACAGTATATGTAGGGATATATAATAAACACCCTCTAGTGCTCTCTGTTAGAATGTTTATTTTAGTATAGGATGCATACAAAAACTCACAAACCACACACTTCAGCAGTGCGGGCTTGACAGGCTCCTCGATTGAACCTCCCTGAGGCTGGCTGAGATGTGGCGTCCGTGCGCAGGCTCTGCCCCATACGCGTTACGTCAGAACAATGATCCCAGCTGACGAAGTCGTTGTTCTGACGTAATTTAAATTTTGACATATTTACATTTTTAGCACTGAAATTTATTATACACTAATCATTTTGGCAATGCACATGTTTATATTGATTGATTAATATTTATTTTGCACTGATTTGGGTATATTTATTATCACTTTTTGGCGCTACATTCTTTTGAGTAATTTTAGGGGAAAGCCCAAGCAAAAAAAAAAAAAAAAGAAATAAAAAGGCGTGGGAAGTACAATATTATTGGGATAAACTATTAATGAGATTCACTAATATTGGGATACAATATTACATTAATACATTATGACTGGGATACAGTATTACTGGGATACAATAGTAACAGGATACAATATAACTAGGATACAATATTACTGGGATATAATATTAATGTGATACAGTATACACTTTTCGTGGGATACAGGATTACTGGAATGCAATATTACTGGGACAAATATTACTGGGATGCAGTTTTTCCTGGGATACAATAATAAAGGGATACACTACTAATGTGATACAACATTACTGGGAGGCAGTTTTACTGGGATACAATAATAAAGGGATACACTACTAATGTTATACACTATTAATGTGATACAATATTACTGGGATACAAATAAAATGGGATACAACATTACTGGGATACAATATAACTGGGATACAATATAACTGGGATACAATATTTCTGGGATATAATAATAATGGGATACAGTATTACCAGAATACAATAATACTGGGATTGCAGTATTACCAGGATACAACATTCCTGGGATACGGGATTACTGGAATACAATATTACTGGGATACAATAATAATATTGGGATACAATTTTCCTGCGATACAATACTAATGGGATACAATATTCTTGGGATACAATGTTACTGGATTACAATATTTCTAGGATACAATATGAATGAGATACAATGATCCTGGGATACAATACTTTTCATACCCTCCCAATACCTTATCCAGTAAGTAAATATTTTTTTCCGGTCGGATGCGTCCGGCTGTTTGATGGACCACACAAAGTATTGAGTTAATAGCATCAGTTATGCAAATTGTTGCAAATAGCAGTGTCAGCATAATCCTGGCTCTCCAGTCCCATAATCCATGCAAATATACCAATCCGGGGACTTCATTTGTTTATCCCATCCAGGACGGGCCGGCAGTTTTCGAGGAATTAGAGTGGAATTAGATGGAAGGCTGTGAGTGGTTGAAGGTGGGTGCCAACTGAGGGCCCAGTGGGGGGAGCAGCAGGGCCAGGTATAGACACCTGTTTTGGAATAGGAATTTGTAAGTCAGGAGGATAAACCTGCAAGACCAATATGCATATCACCATTGTATTCCGCAATATCCACACCTCTGTCCTGATTATGAAGAATATAGCGTAGTATGAGTTACCACTCCAGGGTTCCCCTTAGGTTCCTCATGTGCATCATACTTATGTGGTGAGAGGATGAGCGTATCATATCATCTACAGAACTATTTATATCTAGAACACAGAGATTGGAGATGGATTATGTATTAAAGATGTGTGTAGGAAACATTTTATAAACTACCAACCAACATGAACAACTACCAGAAGGAATCACTAACCTCCGATACCGTCCAATACTGTCCGATACCATCCAATACCCTCCGATACCCTCCGATACCATCCAATATCCTCTGATATCATACTAATACCCTCCAATACCATCCAATATCCTCTGATACCGTCCAATACCCTCTGATACTATCCAATACCCTCCGATACCTTCCATTACCCTCTGGTATTGTCCATTACCCTCCGATACCATCCAATACCCTCCGATGCCATCCAAAACCCTCCTATACCATCCAATACCGTTCATAGTAGTAGTTGAGGTTGAATAAAGGCAATAGTCCATCCAGTTCAACCTGTGTAGGTGTGTATGGCCGTAATCATCTCTCATACCCCTGAATGTTCTGATCCTTGAGATGTACGTCCAAGAGTCTTTTGAAAGCCACCATACTTCCAGCAGAAACTACTAGAGAATTACACAATCTTGTAGCCATAACAGTAAAGAACCCCCTGCATTGCCTGAGGTTAAAACGCATCTCCTCTAATCGCATTGTATGCCCTCGAGTCCTCATGCAATCCTTTCGACTGAATAGCTTTTTTTGTATGCTGAGATCACCATTGAGGTATTTATAAATTGCTATCATGTCCCCTCTCAGGCGTCTCTTCTCCAGGGAGAATAAATCAAGCGATTGCAGACGCTCTTCATAATTAAGGTCCTCCAATCCCCTAATTAGTTTAGTTGCCCTTCTCTGGACTCTCTCCAGCTCCAACACATGGACTGGCGACCAGAACTGGACAGAATACTCCCGATGCGGTCGGACCAGAGTTTTATAAAGTGGTAGGATCATAGTTTTATCTCTGGAATGCATCCCTTTCTTTATGCATGCTAATATTCTGCCGGCTTTGGCAGCTGCTGCTTGACATTGCATGCTATTGCTTAGTCTATCCTCTACCAAGACTCCCAGATCTTTCTCCATTTTTGATTCCCCCAAAGGTTCCCCCCCTATTGTGCTTTTATGTTTTTAGTCCCCAAGTGCAAAACCTTACACTTCTCCACATTAAACCTCATTTGCCATGTCTTTGCCCACTCTGTTATTTTGTCCAGGTCATTCTGTAAGATATCTGCTTCATGCTGTGCAGTTATTGCCCTGCCCAATTTTGTGTCATCTGCAAAAACTGATATAGAACTAATGATCCCATCCTCAATGCTGTTTATGAATAAATTGAACAAGGTTGGTCCCAGGACTGAGCCTTGGGGGACCCCACTTACCACCCCAGACCAGTTTGAGTATGCGCTATTTACCACCCTTTGGACACGCCCTTTTAGCCAGTTCCGTATCCAAGAGCAAACCTTGCAGTCAATGCCTGCAGACCTTATTTTATAAATGAAGCGCTTGTGGGGAACTGTATCAAATGCCTTAGCGAAATCCAGGTACACCACATCCACTGGTCTCCCCCTATCTAGCTCACAGCTCACCTCCTCGTAGAATGTTAAGAGATTGGTTTGACAAGAACGCCCATTTGTAAACCCATGCTGATTACTGCTGATGATGTTGTTGTCTTTAGCGAAATCTACGACATAGTCACTTATCATCCCCTCCAGAAGTTTACATACTATCGATGTCAGACTGACAGGCCTATAATTTCCCGGGACATGCCTCTGCCCTTTTTTGAATATCGTTATCATGTTAGCTTTCCTCCAATCCCCTGGTACATTTCCTGTCATAATACTGTCAGCAAAGATCAGGAACAGTGGTCTAGATATAGTTTTACTAAGTTCTTTGAGTACTCTCAGATGTACGCCATCTGGGCCTGGTGATTTATTTGTGTTAATTTTATCCAGCCTTTTCCTGATTTCACCCTCTGTTAGCCATAGCGGCAAGTCCGGTGAATTACTGCTAACCATACAGTCATGGTCAGTGTACCCCTCCTTTTCCTGTGTAAAGACTGAGGAGAAAAAAGCGTTTAGCATGGTTGCTTTTTCAGTGTCCTCTGTAACCATTCTCCCATCATCGTTAATTATGTGTGCAATATGCTCTGCCCTAGTTTTTTGCTGTTGATATATTTAAAGAATTTCTTAGGGTTCTTTTTACTATCCTCCGCTATTTGTCTCTCAAAGTTGATATTAGTTGATATTTTGATTTCGTATTTACTTTTCTTATTTGCCTCCTTGTATTGCTCGAAAGCCGATACCTTGCGCTCTGATTTATATTTCTTGAAGGCCATCTTTTTACCCCTAATAAGTCTTTTAACATTACGGTTTAGCCAGCCAGGTTTGACTTTGTCTCTTCTAAATTTATTTCCCATAGGAATGCACTGCGAGATGCATTTTTTTAATATGTTCCTAAAGCATTCCCATTTTTCCTCCGTGGTCAGTGTTCCTAGGGTTTGGTCCCAGTTTACCCTTTCCATCATTGAGCACAATTTGGGAAAGTTTTCCCTTCTGAAGTGTAGGGTTCTTAGGTTCTCCTCTTGCCTTGTTATATTGTTATTTACGCTAAATGTGATCATCCTGTGATCGCTAGAGCCCAGGTTGTCCTGCACTCCTACCTCCGAGATTAGGTCTGGGTCATTAGTGATCAATAGATCCAGGACTGCATTTTCTCTAGTAGGAGAATCCACCGAGACATGTAGTTGTCCTGTAAGGTTTCCATGAATAGACGGGCCTTCTGTGAGTGTGTAGTGCCCTCTTCCCAGTCAATGTCGGGATATTTTAAGTCCCCTAATATGATGACTGATCCCAGTTTTGCCACTTTACCTAACAGTGATATAAATTCCAGCTCTACCTCCTCCCTTTGGTTGGGTGGCCTATAGCAAACCCCCACAATTACTTTTCCCTTAATTTCTTCCCTATGGAGTTCTACCCACACGGATTCTAACTCCATACTCATCCCTTCCATAATATCACTCCTCTCTATCACCTTTACATTATTCTTACATTATTCTTGACATACGTCCAATACCCTTTGATACCATCCAATACCCTATGATACCATCCAATACCCTCCGATACTGTCCAATACCCTCCTATACCGTCCGCTAACCTCCTATACCATCCAATATTGTCTGATGCCATCCAATACCGTTCGATTCGTCCAATACCCTTTGATACCATCCAATACCCTCCTATACCACCCAATACCCTCCGTTACCATACAATACCGTCCGATACCATCCAATACCATGCGATACTGTCCAATACCCTTTGATACTATCCAATACCCTCTGATACCAACCAACACCCTCCGATACCATCCAATACCCTCTGATATTGTCCATTACCCTCTGATACCATTCAATACCCTCTGATACCATCTAATAACCTCCAATACCATCCAATACCCTCTGATACCGTCCAATACCCTCTGAAACCGTCCAATACCCTCCGATACCATCCAATAGCATTCAATACCCTCCGATACCATCCAATACCCTCTGATATCATCTAATACCCTCCGATACCATCTAATACCCTCTGATACCATCCACTACCCTCTGATACCGTCCAATACCCTCTGATACCATCCAATACCCTCCAATACCATCCAATACCCTCTAATACAATCCAATACCCTCAGATACAGTCCATTGCCCTCCTATACCATCCAATACCTTCCAATACCATCCATTAACCTCTAATATTGTCCATTACCCTCTGATACTATCCAATACCCTCCAATACCATCCTCCAATACCCTCTGATACCATCCAATACCCTCTGATCCCATCCTCCAATACCCTCCGATACCATCCATGCAAATATACCAATCCGGGGACTTCATTTGTTTATCCCATCCAGGACGGGCCGGCAGTTTTCGAGGAATTAGAGTGGAATTAGATGGAAGGCTGTGAGTGGTTGAAGGTGGGTGCCAACTGGGGGCCCAGTGGGGGGAGCAGCAGGGCCAGGTATAGACACCTGTTTGGAATAGGAAGTTGCATGTCAGGAGGATAAACCTGCAGAACCAATATGCATATCACCATTGTATTCCGCAATATCCACACCTCTGTCCTGATTATGAAGAATATAGCGTAGTATGAGTTACCACTCCAGGGTTCCCCTTAGGTTCCTCATGTGCATCATACTTATGTGGTGAGAGGATGAGCGTATCATATCATCTACAGAACTATTTATATCTAGAACACAGAGATTGGAGATGGATTATGTATTAAAGATGTGTGTAGGAAACATTTTATAAACTACCAACCAACATGAACAACTACCAGAGGGAATCACTAACCTCCGATACCGTCCAATACTGTCCGATACCATCCAATACCCTCCGATACCCTCCGATACCATCCAATATCCTCTGATATCATACTAATACCCTCCAATACCATCCAATATCCTCTGATACCGTCCAATACCCTCTGATACTATCCAATACCCTCCGATACCTTCCATTACCCTCTGGTATTGTCCATTACCCTCCGATACCATCCAATACCCTCCGATGCCATCCAAAACCCTCCTATACCATCCAATACCGTTCATAGTAGTAGTTGAGGTTGAATAAAGGCAATAGTCCATCCAGTTCAACCTGTGTAGGTGTGTATGGCCGTAATCATCTCTCATACCCCTGAATGTTCTGATCCTTGAGATGTACGTCCAAGAGTCTTTTGAAAGCCACCATACTTCCAGCAGAAACTACTAGAGAATTACACAATCTTGTAGCCCTAACAGTAAAGAACCCCCTGCATTGCCTGAGGTTAAAACGCATCTCCTCTAATCGCATTGTATGCCCTCGAGTCCTCATGCAATCCTTTCGACTGAATAGCTTTTTTTGTATGCTGAGATCACCATTGAGGTATTTATAAATTGCTATCATGTCCCCTCTCAGGCGTCTCTTCTCCAGGGAGAATAAATCAAGCGATTGCAGACGCTCTTCATAATTAAGGTCCTCCAATCCCCTAATTAGTTTAGTTGCCCTTCTCTGGACTCTCTCCAGCTCCAACACATGGACTGGCGACCAGAACTGGACAGAATACTCCCGATGCGGTCGGACCAGAGTTTTATAAAGTGGTAGGATCATAGTTTTATCTCTGGAATGCATCCCTTTCTTTATGCATGCTAATATTCTGCCGGCTTTGGCAGCTGCTGCTTGACATTGCATGCTATTGCTTAGTCTATCCTCTACCAAGACTCCCAGATCTTTCTCCATTTTTGATTCCCCCAAAGGTTCCCCCCCTATTGTGCTTTTATGTTTTTAGTCCCCAAGTGCAAAACCTTACACTTCTCCACATTAAACCTCATTTGCCATGTCTTTGCCCACTCTGTTATTTTGTCCAGGTCATTCTGTAAGATATCTGCTTCATGCTGTGCAGTTATTGCCCTGCCCAATTTTGTGTCATCTGCAAAAACTGATATAGAACTAATGATCCCATCCTCAATGCTGTTTATGAATAAATTGAACAAGGTTGGTCCCAGGACTGAGCCTTGGGGGACCCCACTTACCACCCCAGACCAGTTTGAGTATGCGCTATTTACCACCCTTTGGACACGCCCTTTTAGCCAGTTCCGTATCCAAGAGCAAACCTTGCAGTCAATGCCTGCAGACCTTATTTTATAAATGAAGCGCTTGTGGGGAACTGTATCAAATGCCTTAGCGAAATCCAGGTACACCACATCCACTGGTCTCCCCCTATCTAGCTCACAGCTCACCTCCTCGTAGAATGTTAAGAGATTGGTTTGACAAGAACGCCCATTTGTAAACCCATGCTGATTACTGCTGATGATGTTGTTGTCTTTAGCGAAATCTACGACATAGTCACTTATCATCCCCTCCAGAAGTTTACATACTATCGATGTCAGACTGACAGGCCTATAATTTCCCGGGACATGCCTCTGCCCTTTTTTGAATATCGTTATCATGTTAGCTTTCCTCCAATCCCCTGGTACATTTCCTGTCATAATACTGTCAGCAAAGATCAGGAACAGTGGTCTAGATATAGTTTTACTAAGTTCTTTGAGTACTCTCAGATGTACGCCATCTGGGCCTGGTGATTTATTTGTGTTAATTTTATCCAGCCTTTTCCTGATTTCACCCTCTGTTAGCCATAGCGGCAAGTCCGGTGAATTACTGCTAACCATACAGTCATGGTCAGTGTACCCCTCCTTTTCCTGTGTAAAGACTGAGGAGAAAAAAGCGTTTAGCATGGTTGCTTTTTCAGTGTCCTCTGTAACCATTCTCCCATCATCGTTAATTATGTGTGCAATATGCTCTGCCCTAGTTTTTTGCTGTTGATATATTTAAAGAATTTCTTAGGGTTCTTTTTACTATCCTCCGCTATTTGTCTCTCAAAGTTGATATTAGTTGATATTTTGATTTCGTATTTACTTTTCTTATTTGCCTCCTTGTATTGCTCGAAAGCCGATACCTTGCGCTCTGATTTATATTTCTTGAAGGCCATCTTTTTACCCCTAATAAGTCTTTTAACATTACGGTTTAGCCAGCCAGGTTTGACTTTGTCTCTTCTAAATTTATTTCCCATAGGAATGCACTGCGAGATGCATTTTTTTAATATGTTCCTAAAGCATTCCCATTTTTCCTCCGTGGTCAGTGTTCCTAGGGTTTGGTCCCAGTTTACCCTTTCCATCATTGAGCACAATTTGGGAAAGTTTTCCCTTCTGAAGTGTAGGGTTCTTAGGTTCTCCTCTTGCCTTGTTATATTGTTATTTACGCTAAATGTGATCATCCTGTGATCGCTAGAGCCCAGGTTGTCCTGCACTCCTACCTCCGAGATTAGGTCTGGGTCATTAGTGATCAATAGATCCAGGACTGCATTTTCTCTAGTAGGAGAATCCACCGAGACATGTAGTTGTCCTGTAAGGTTTCCATGAATAGACGGGCCTTCTGTGAGTGTGTAGTGCCCTCTTCCCAGTCAATGTCGGGATATTTTAAGTCCCCTAATATGATGACTGATCCCAGTTTTGCCACTTTACCTAACAGTGATATAAATTCCAGCTCTACCTCCTCCCTTTGGTTGGGTGGCCTATAGCAAACCCCCACAATTACTTTTCCCTTAATTTCTTCCCTATGGAGTTCTACCCACACGGATTCTAACTCCATACTCATCCCTTCCATAATATCACTCCTCTCTATCACCTTTACATTATTCTTACATTATTCTTGACATACGTCCAATACCCTTTGATACCATCCAATACCCTATGATACCATCCAATACCCTCCGATACTGTCCAATACCCTCCGATACCGTCCGCTAACCTCCTATACCATCCAATATTGTCTGATGCCATCCAATACCGTTCGATTCGTCCAATACCCTTTGATACCATCCAATACCCTCCTATACCACCCAATACCCTCCGTTACCATACAATACCGTCCGATACCATCCAATACCATGCGATACTGTCCAATACCCTTTGATACTATCCAATACCCTCTGATACCAACCAACACCCTCCGATACCATCCAATACCCTCTGATATTGTCCATTACCCTCTGATACCATTCAATACCCTCTGATACCATCTAATAACCTCCAATACCATCCAATACCCTCTGATACCGTCCAATACCCTCTGAAACCGTCCAATACCCTCCGATACCATCCAATAGCATTCAATACCCTCCGATACCATCCAATACCCTCTGATATCATCTAATACCCTCCGATACCATCTAATACCCTCTGATACCATCCACTACCCTCTGATACCGTCCAATACCCTCTGATACCATCCAATACCCTCCAATACCATCCAATACCCTCTAATACAATCCAATACCCTCAGATACAGTCCATTGCCCTCCTATACCATCCAATACCTTCCAATACCATCCATTAACCTCTAATATTGTCCATTACCCTCTGATACTATCCAATACCCTCCAATACCATCCTCCAATACCCTCTGATACCATCCAATACCCTCTGATCCCATCCTCCAATACCCTCCGATACCATCCTCCAATACCCTCTGATACCATCCAATACCCTCCGATATCCTCTGATATTGTCCCTTACCCTCCCATATCATCCAGTACCCTCTGATACCTTTTAATACCCTCCAATATCCTCCAATACCCTCCGATATGATGGGAAATATAGACTAAAATTTTATTACAACTTCTGGGGAATTCCTTCTTCAATCCGAAGAAATGTTTTCAGTACAAATAATAATTTCATACATAGGAGGATATCTACTGGATGGGGAAAAATATACTAATCCCCATCAAAATTGATCTATCTATCTATCTATCTATCTATCTATCTATCTATCTATCTATCTATCTATCTATCTATCTATCTATCTATCTATCTATCTATCTATCTATCTACTGTATTTCTCTTTCTTTCTTTCTTTCTTTCTTTCTTTCTTTCTTTCTTTCTTTCTTTCTTTCTTTCTTTCTTTCTTTCTTTCTTTCTTTCTTTCTTTCTTTCTTTCTTTCTTTCTTTCTTGTATCTCTTATCTAGTGGTGTATCTGTGATGTAGGAATATAGTACAGCAGTGATGGTCCAGCTGTGCTGGAATTAGAGGGATTTGGTGACATTGTGACATCATCATCACACTGCAATGGCATTATTCTGTCCCCCGTCGGTCTGTACATGTGCCATCTGTCTACAGGGGCCACAACCTATGAACCCATGTATGAAGAAGGTCAGGGATGGGGGGAAAGGGGGGGGGGGTGGGATAGTCCTGTGAAGGTATGAAGCCCGGATTACGTCCACTCTGTATTCCCAGTATAACATTCTCTGGTCTTGCTGGGCTGCAGGGGGGGGGGGGGCCCTGTGTGTCACACTCCTCATTGGGGGGTGAGCTGGGATCCTCGCAGTCTGCGGAGTTGTTACATTGTATCATCACACAATTCATTTCAACAAAGTGATTTTTCAGCCATTTTGAGACCTCATGCATACAGGGAGGGTTTTTTTTCCCTCCCCTCAGCGCCTTTGCTCCTGGCAGGAAAAAGAAGGTTAAAAAATTGGCCTAAAGCCATGTTTTGCACATGCGTCAAGCGTTTGGGGTGTTCACTGCTTCCATTGGCCGGAATAATTATTTATTCCGGCCATAGTAATAAATAAATGCTCAAGCGCTAGACGTGATGGTGGTGCATTTTTTTTTTTTTAGGCCGGTGCCGGGGTTAGAAACTTTGTCAGGTTTTTTTTTTTGCTGTCTGATTCTCCCTCTTTATTTGTCCTGGTGACAGTTGTGAACAAAAAAGTAATGAGAAAATCCCAAATTCTACAGTTGTCCCCAGATCAGGAATAGAACAGAGATCTTCCATTGAGGACACCTGTTTTAGTGACAACTAAGAGGGAATTTCCTCTCACTTCCTGTTGTGTCTCCAGGCGGGGGGGGGGGGGGCACCAGTCCTGCTGTAGGGGGCCCAGACACACAGGGGGGCCCCAACAAAACAGGGAATCAGTGCGGTTGGGAGGAGGGGCAAATACAGAAGGAAGCCCTGTGCAGCTCTCTGCAGCAGCTGAAAGTCAGTTTCTCCCCCTCCTGCCAGCTTTCAGCTGCTGCAGGGAGAGTCACAGACACAGGGCATCGTTCCTGCAATTGCTTCCCTGACACAGATTCCCCCTCCTTTTTCTGCCTGCTTCTTATCCCCCCTCCCTTTCTGTATACTTCCCTTTCACTGTGCCGCCCCCTGCCTTCCCTGTCCTGTAAAAAAAAAAAAAAAAAAAAAAAACGAATTGTAAAAAAAAACAAATATATAATAATAATTAAACATTGTAATAAATAATTTTTAAAAATTGTCAAATAAAATCATTGTAAACATTTTTAATAAATATATATTTTTTTAAATTGTAGTTTTTCTTTTTTTAAAAATGTAAAAAAACTGTTAAAAAGGGGCTAATTTACATAGGTTCTCTGTTACAGTATCTCACAAAAGTGAGTACACCCCTCACATTTTTGTAAATATTTTATTCTATCTTTTCATGTGACAACACTGAGAAAAAGAGACTTTGCTACAATGTAAAGTAGTGAGTGTACAGCTTGTATAACAGTGTAAATTTGCTGTCCCCTCAAAATAATTTAACACACAGCCATTAATGTCTAAACCACTGGCAACAAAAGTGAGTACACCCCTAAGTGACAATGTCCAAATTGGGCCCAAAGTGTCAATATTTTGTGTGGCCGCCATTATTTTCCAGCACTGCCTTAACCCTCTTGGGCATGGAGCATAGGCGTGCGCACAGGGTGTGCCGGGTGTGCCTGGGCACATCCTAATCACCTAGGGCACATTAGCATTATCGTTCTGTTTGCCAGTGAGGAGATGGGAAAGATCTCCCTCGGACCTGCTCTGCCATAAGAGAAGTGCCACACACTTCTATTTCACTTTGCCAGCAGGGAGAGTAATGTACCAGGGCCATATACATGTAGGCAAACACATGCATGTGTATTTAAACTTTGGGGTGCACACCCTAATGCAATAGGCTGCGCACACCTATGGCATGGAGCTCCCCAGAGCTTCACAGGTTGCTACTGGAGCCCTCTTCCACTCCTCCATGACGACATCATGGAGCTGGTGGATGTTAGAGACCTTGCGCTCCTCCACCTTCCGTTTGAGGATGCCCCACAGATTCTCAATAGGGTTTAGGTCTGGAGACATGCTTGGCCAGTCCATTACCTTTACCCTCAGCTTCTTTAGCAATGGTCGTCTTGGAGGTGTGTTTGGGGTCGTTATCATGTTGGAATACTGTCCTGCGGCCCAGTCTCTGAAGGGAGGGGATCATGCTCTGCTTCAGTATGTCACAGTACATGTTGGCATCCATGGTTTCCTCAATGAACTGTAGCTCCCCAGTGCCGGCAGCACTCATGCAGCCCCAGACCATGACACCCCCACCACCATGCTTGACTGTAGGTAAGACACACTTGTCTTTATACTCCTCACCTGGTTGCCGCCACACACGCTTGACACCATCTGAACCAAATAAGTTTATCTTGGCCTCATCAGAACACAGGAGATGGTTCCAGTAATCCATGTCCTTAGTCTGCTTGTCTTCAGCAAACTGTTTGTGGGCTTTCCTGTGCATCATCTTTAGAAGAGGCTTCCTTCTGGGATGACAGCCATGCAGACCAATTTGATGCAGTGTGCGGCGTATGGTCTGAGCACTGACAGGCTGACCACCCACCTCTTCAACCTCTGCAGCAATGCTGGCAGCACTCATACGTCTATTTTCTAATGACAACCTCTGGATATGACGCTGAGCACATGCACTCAACTTCTTTGGTCGACAATGGCGAGACCTGTTCTGAGTGGAACCTGTCCTGTTATACCGCTGTATGGTCTTGGCCACCGTGCTGCAGCTCAGTTTCAGGGTCTTGGCAATCTTCTTATAGCCTAGGCCATCTTTATGTAGAGCAAGAATTTTTTCAGATCCTCCGAGAGTTCTTTGCCATGAGGTGCCATGTTGAACTTCCAGTGACCAGTATGAGAGAGTGAGAGCGATAACACCAAATTTAACACACCTGCTCCCCATTCACACCTGAGACCTTGTAACACTAACGAGTCACATGACACCGGGGAGGGAAAATGGCTAATTGGGCCCAATTTGGACATTTTCACTTAGGGGTGTACTCACTTTTGTTAGGGGGGGGGGGCCTGCCAGGTAGGCTGTACAGGGCTCCATGATTTCTTACAGCAGCCCTGTCTCCAGGACAGGAAGTGAAGGGAAATGTCCCTAACCTGTATCTTCCAACAAAAAAAAGAAAAAATGGCCACACACCAATGATCTGAACATTTTCAACAAAGCAGTAATGTTCGGAAAGGCAAGCACAAAAGAAGCCCCGTCTGGTAACCTTCCCACTCTGGCGATTGGCAGACAGCTGTGGCACATTCCTAAATTAACTTTAATGGACAAACATTAGAGGAGCTGCCTGGCAAATGCAAAATGCTGTATAGAGTTTGCCGCACTGCGATAATGTGCATAAACCAGAGCAACCACCATGTCAGCTTGTTGGTAGGTGGTTAGGGAAAACGTAGGTCATCCAGATGTTTTTGCCATGCGTGTGAATGAGCCCCTGGGTTTAGGGAAACTGTCTAATGTAGGGACAGTTAGGGGAGCTGCAGAATTCACAAGCACCTGCACTTCGGGAAGACCTTACTCAGATTGCTGTGACTAGAAGAAGGATATTTCTACGTGAATTGCCGGAGGCGAATCCTATCCTCTGTCATATGTGACCGATACATCGTAACCAGAGATCACATTCCATTGTCTACCATTAGGACAGGCAGGAGGGAGGGCGGCCCCATGACACCCCGATCACTCCCCAATTCATAGGGTTCATCTTCCCAGCACAGCGCCAGATCTTCTTCCATCATCCCATCAGGGTGATAGGAGCAAAACATGGAACCTTCCTCCGGGAGAAGAGCTGCAGGAGTTCTCTAATAACATAAAGTGACACAGTCTGTGTCCCAAATAAAGTAACAAACAAAACAAAAAATATGCTACAATATGAATAAATAATAAACAATAAACAATTAAACAAATATTAAACAATACAAAAATAACAAATGATAAAATAATAACGCATAATAAACCATAATAAATAATAAACAAAATAAATGATAAAATAATAATAAATGGTGAACTTTAAATAAATAATAAACAACATAAATGATAAAATACTAAGATACTAATACTAAGATTTTACAAAGAAACAGAACAAGTCAATGCAGTAACATGTTACATTATAGTATTCGTGAGAGCATTGACTTAACTATAATGGGAAGGGGGGGGGGGGGGTGTGGGAGGGTAGGAAAAGAAAGAAATAAACAAATATTAAACAATAAATGAACAATAATAAATGATAAAAAAAACATAAGGCATAATAAACCATAATAAATGATAAACAAAATAAATGATAAAATAATAATAAATGGTGAACATTAAATAAATAATAAACAAAATAAATGCTAAAATACTAATATAGAATCAGCAAATGATAAATAATAAATAAATAATAAACAAAATAAATGCTAAAATATGAATAAATAATAAGCAAAATAATAAACAATAAATAATAAACAAATATTAAACAATAAATAAACAATAATAAATGATAAAAAAATAACGCATAATAAACCATAATAAATGATAAACAAAATGAATGATAAAATAATAATAAATGATAAACAAAAAATAAATAATAAACAAAATACATGATAAATAAGCAAATAATAAACAATATTTAATAAACAAAATACGCATAATATACCATAATAAATGCTATACAAATCAAATGATAGAATAACAATAATAAAGAATAAACATTAAATAAATAATAAACAAAATAAATGATAAAACCATAATAAATAATGAACAATAAAGAAATGTTAAACAATAAATAAATAATAAACCATAATAAATGATAAAAAAATACATAATAAACCATAAAAAATGATAAACAAAACAAATAATAAATTAATAATAAATTATAAACATTAAATATATAATAAAAAAACAAATGCTAAAATAATAATAAATAATAAGCAAATATTAAACAATAAATAAAAAACAAGCATTAAACAATAAATAAATAATAAACAATAATAAAATAATAATGCATAACAAACCATAAAAAAATGCTAAACAAAATAAATGATAAAATAATAATAAATGATAAAATAGGAACACATAATAATCCATAATAAATGCTAAACAAAATAAACGATAAAATAATATCAAATGCTAAACATTAAATAAATAATAAAGAAAATAAATGATAAAATCAAAATAAATATTAAACAATAAACCATTATTAAACAATAAATAAATAATAAACATTATTAAATGATAAAAAAATAATACATAATAAACCATAA
This sequence comes from Pelophylax lessonae, assembly GCF_965119305.1. Lineage (NCBI taxonomy): Eukaryota > Metazoa > Chordata > Amphibia > Anura > Ranidae > Pelophylax > Pelophylax lessonae. The sequence goes on from NC_138773.1 coordinate 322,089,061, forward strand.
TAAATGCTCAACAAAATAAATGATAAAATAATAATCAATTATAAACATTAATAAATAATAAACAAAATAATTGCTAAAATATTAATAAATGATAAGAAAATAATAAACATTAAATAATAAACAATTATTAAACAATACATAAATAAATAATAAACAATAATACATGATAAAATATTAATGCATAATAAACCATAATGAAAGCTAAACACAATAAATGCTAAAATAATAATAAATGATAAAATAAAAACACATAATAAATGCTAAACAAAATAAACAATAAAATAATAATAAATGATAAACATTAAATAAATATTAAACAAAATAAATGATAAAATCATAATAAATAATAAACAATTATTAAACAATAAATAAATAAATAATAAACAATAATAAATGATTAATACATAATAAAGCATAATAAATGCTAAACACAATAAATGATAAAAAAATAATAAATGATTAAATAATAACGCATAATAAACCATAATGTATGGTAAACAAAATAAATGATAACATATTATTACATTATAAATGTTAAATAAATAATATACAAAATAAATGCTAAAGTACTAATAAATAATAAGGAAATAATAAACATTAAATAATGAACAAGTATTAAACCATAAATAAATGATAAAATAATAATAAATAATAAACAAAATAAATGTTAAAATACTAATAAATAATAAACGAACAATAAACATTAAATAATAAACAAATATTTAACAATACATAAATAATAAACCATAATAAATGATAAAATAATAATACAGAATAAATTATAATAAATGCTAAAAATAAATAATAAACATTAAATAAATAATAAATGTGCCCCAGTAGCACCAGGGAGGGGACGAAGCAGTCAGAGAGGAGACTAAAGGGCCTCTTTGAAGTGAAACTGAAGGCAAAACTTGTTTTAATTTTGGATAGAGTCAGGGAGGGTCATAACCCCTGTCAGGTTTTTTTTTTCTTTGCCAAAAATGTTCCTGCTTTGCTGGTCCTACCCCCCCCCCCCCCAGCCACCGCCACTCTGCAGAGTGGAGAGTGGGAGGTGGTGTGCCCAGGGCAGCTTTCCCTCCGGCCCACCCCTTCTCCCGGCCTTGGTAGTGATAGTCTCTTCAACTAGCAGCTGATGTGCATACTACTTAGTTGGCAACCCATCGATTGTAATCTACCCGTCGACCACAGGCAGATGGCAGATAGTTCGCGAACATGTTCCTGCTTTGCCAGTCCTCCCCCACAGCAGTGGCGGCTGGTGCTCAAAAATTTTTTTTGGGGGGGCGCAAACAGAAAAATATAATAGGCATTGCTTTGCGGCAAATAATTGCATGATTTGAGGTCACAAAAGTGTGAAATGGGCCTTCAGTAATCAAAGTATAGCGTTCCCCCTTCAATGCAGAGTGACCACAGCGTGCCCCCATCAATGTAGAGTGCCCACAGCGTGCCCCCATCAATGTAGAGTGCCCACAGCGTGCCCCCCTTCAATGCAGAGTGACCATAGTGTGCTTCCATCAATGCAGAGTGACCACAGCGTGCCCCCATCGATGCAGAGTGACCACAGCGTGCCCCCTTCAATGCAGAGTGACCACAGCGTGCCCCCATCGATGCAGAGTGACCACAGCGTGCCCCCTTCAATGCAGAGTGACCACAGCGTGCCCCCATCAATGCAGAGTGACCACAGCGTGCCCCCTTCAATGCAGAGTGACCACAGCGTGCCCCCATCAATGCAGAGTGACCACAGCGTGCCCCCTTCAATGCAGAGTGACCACAGCGTGCTCCCATCAATGCAGAGTGACCACAGCGTGCCCCCATCAATGCAGAGTGACCACAGCGTGCCCCCTTCAATGCAGAGTGACCACAGCGTGCTCCCATCAATGCAGAGTGACCACAGCGTGCCACTTCTTCAATGCAGAGTGACCACAGCGTGCATAGAGACCAGTGCACTTACCTGATGCAGCGCCGTCTTCTCCTCAGTCCTCCGCGTCTCCCGAGTCCTCCTCCTGCTCCCCTTGGCCAATGGCAAAGGTTCGCCTTTTGGCCAATCAGGAAACGGGTCTCGGACCCGCTTCCTGATTGGCCAGGAGGAGGATCCGTATGACAATAGCGAATATTAATTCGCTATTGTCACACGATGGGTGGGCACGGGTCCACCCTTTTCTGAAGCTTATTAGAGCCTCAGGACACTGCTATGGGGCAGCAGACAGCATTGCTATGGGAGGGGGGGGGGGGGCAAAGCAGCAGAGGACACTACTGTGGGGGGAATGGGGGGTGGCAGAGGACATGTGACACATTATGTGTTCTCCATGACGTCTTTTTATTGGAGGGCTTAATAGTTTTTTTGGGTGTTCTTTTTTCATAGCCCCCTTGGGCAGAGCCAATACAAGGGGTGGGCAGGTGGGGAGGCTTCTTCCATGTTGTCCAAGTAGATTTCAGCCTCTGAAAGATTTCCCACCCCTGACTTAGTTCAATGTTATCCCACTAGACTGCACACACGAAAAAGCTACAGAAACCTGGGTTTTGACTGCCTAGGGGCCTCCCCAGAGTTTAATCCGGCACTGGAGGGATCGAGCAATCATATACAATGTATCAAAGTGATCTGTACAATCTGATTGGGGATCTGAGCACAAATATTGGGTAGGTCCCATTCTGAGGATGATGGTTCCAATAGGTTGTAACTCCTATGTATGTATATACTGTATATATAATTTTTTTTTAGGTACACCTTGCTAGTAGCGGGTTGGACCCCCTTTTGCCTTCATTCTTGGTGGCATAGATACAACAAGGTGTTGGAGACGTTCCTCAGAGATTTGGTCCATAGTCACATGATGGCATCACGCAGTTGCTGCAGATTTGTTGGCTGCACATCCATGATCCCAATCTCCCGTTCCACCACATCCCAAAGGTGTTCTATTGGATGAGATGTGGCGAGTGTGGAGGCCATTGGAGGACAGTGACCTCATTGTCATGGTGAAGAAACCAGTGGTGAGATGATTGGAGCTTTGTGACATGGTGCATTAGTCATAGAGGGATGGACATGGTCAGCAACAATACTCAGGTAGGCCGTGATGTGTAACCCATGCTCAATTGGTACTAAGGGGCCCAAAGTGGGCCAAGAAAATATCCCTCACACCAATACACCACCACTACCAGTCTGAACCGTTAACCCCCCCCCCCCCCCCCCCACACACACCATTACACCACCACCACCAGCCTGAACTGCTGATATAAGGCATGATGGATGCATGCGCCAAATTCTGACCCTCCCATCTGAATGTCGCAGCTGAAACGGAGACTCATCTGACCAGGCAACGTTTTTCCAATCTTCTATTGTCCAATTTTGGTGATCCTGTGTGAATTGTAGCCTCAGTTTCCTGTTCTTATCTGACAGGAGTGGCACCCGGTGTGGTCTTCTGCTGCTGTAGCATATCTGCTTCAAGGTTGGATGTATTGCACGTTAAGAGATGGTATTCTGCGTACCTTGGATGTAACGAGTGGTTATTTGAGTTACTGTTGCCTTTCTATCATCTGGAACCAGTCTGCCCATTCTCCTCTGACCTCTGACATTAACAAGGCATTTTCCTCCGCACAACTGCCACTCACCGGATATTTTCTCTTTTTCCCACCATTCTCTGTAATCCCAAGAGATGATTGTGTGTGAAAATCCCAGAAATACTCAGACCAGCCCGTCTGCCACCAACAACCATGTCACTTTCAAAGTCACTTAAATCCCCTTTCTTCCCCATTCTGATGCTCGGTTTGAACTTCAGTAAGTCGTCTTCACTGCGTCTCAATGCCTAAATGCATTGAGTTGCTGCCATGTGATTGGCTGATTAGCAATTTGTGTTACCAAGCAATTGAACAGGTGTACCTAATAAAGTGGCCGGTGAGTGTAAAGATATGAGAATATACATGGGCGAAGGGGATGAGGGGGGCGAATGTCTGCTTACAATGATAGAAGGACATCTATTCCGATATCTGTCACCAAACAGCATCTCCAGCTCCCGTTAATTCTCCTTTATCTCCGTCACTAAACACTTTGGCAGCTCAGTGCGTCTTTATTACTCATTATCTGAGATGATCTCCTGGACAGAGGGACAGAGCGGAGTTCAGCAGAGTTTATTGCGACACTTTGTGACTCGTATAATATTTCCTTATCATTAGCAAACAAAATGAGAGAGTCACAGAACGATCGTCGATATATCTTCTACAATGAGGGGTAACCAATGTCATCTCACAGATCTGTAGGTTGATGATGATCCAACCACATCACTGGTAGATCTCCTCAATTTCAACGGCCAGTTCTTTTTGTCATTTGTGTTTTTTTTTACTCATTTCTCATCATGTGGATTCTTCTTGAATCTCGGTGTGATTTGTGTATTTCTTCCAGATCTGTGCAGTAATCCAGTGTAAGACTTCCTGTAATAAAGACCGCTCACTGCTGCTCTCTCTCCTTGTGCAGGGTGACTGGTCTTGTCTCCGCCCCCTCCTGTAGTTTTCTGTAGTGGGTGGAGCCTGCTGAGTCCCTGCCACACCTTTCCTGTCTCTCCTTGTGCAGGGTGACTGGTCTTGTCTCCGCCCCCTCCTGTAGTTTTCTGTAGTGGGTGGAGCCTGCTGAGTCCCTGCCACACCTTTCCGGTCTCTACTAGTGCAGGGTGACTGGTCTTGTCTCCGCCCCCCTCCTGTAGTTTATGTAGTTGGTGGAGCCTGCTGAGTCCCTGCCACACCTTTCCTGTCTCTCCTTGTGCAGGGTGACTGGTCTCGTCTCCGCTCCCTCCTGTAGTTTCTATAGTGGGTGGAGCCTGCTGAGTCCCTGCCACACCTTTCCTGTCTCTCCTTGTGCAGGGTGACTGGTCTTGTCTCCGCCCCCTCCTGTAGTTTCTATAGTGGGTGGAGCCTGCTGAGTCCCTGCCACACCTTTCCTCTCTTTTTTTGTGCAGGGTGACAGGTCTTGTCTCCACCCCCTCCTGTAGTTTTCTGTAGTGGGTGGAGCCTGCTGAGTCCCTGCCACACCTTTCCTTCCTCTCCTTTTGCAGGGTGACTGGTCTTGTCTCCACCCCCTCCTGTAGTTTTCTGTTGTGGGTGGGGCCTGCTAAGTCTCTGCCACACCTTTCCTCCCTTTCCTTGTGCAGGGTGACTGGTCTTGTCTCCACCCCCCTGTAGTTTTATGTAGTGGGTGGAGCCTGCTGAGTCCCTGCCACACCTTTCCTGTCTCTCCTTGTGCAGGGTGACTGGTCTTGTCTCCGCCCCCTCCTGTAGTTTCTATAGTGGGTGGAGCCTGCTGAGTCCCTGCCGCACCTTTCCTCTCTTTTCTTGTGCAGGGTGACAGGTCTTGTCTCCACCCCCTCCTGTAGTTTTCTGTAGTGGGTGGAGCCTGCTGAGTCCCTGCCACACCTTTCCTTCCTCTCCTTTTGCAGGGTGACTGGTCTTGTCTCCACCCCCTCCTGTAGTTTTCTGCAGTGGGTGGGGCCTGCTAAGTCTCTGCCACACCTTTCCTCCCTTTCCTTGTGCAGGGTGACTGGTCTTGTCTCCACCCCCCTGTAGTTTCTGTAGTGGGTGGAGCCTGCTGAGTCCCTGCCACACCTTTCCGGTCTCTCCTTGTGTAGGGTGACTGCTCTTGTCTCCACCCCCTCCTGTAGTTTTCTGCAGTGGGTGGGGCCTGCTGAGTCCCTGCCGCATCTTTCCTGTCTCTCCTTGTGCAGGATGACTGGTTTTGAATGAAAGGTATGGTTCCAGCGGCAGTCAGTCTGGGGAAGGAAAGATGATGCTGGGCGTCCTCCAGCCAGGAAATGAGGCGGGGCTCTATCTGACTTGCTGCAGCTTCTAATGCACATTGTGAGAAGCTCGCAGTGTGCGGTGAAATCAGAGGAAGCCATTCCAATCCAGGAGAGGATCCGCTACAACTGTGCAAGACTGAAGGGAAAAGTTTATTCAACATTACAGAGAATTTGATTGTTCATGAATCGCCCCCCCCCCCCCTTTCCCCACCCATAATGAAGACAGTGAGAATTTGTCTGAGAATCGATTCCTGTGACTTCATTGTGTTACTGGTTATGCAATCCAAACAGAGCGGGTTGTAGAGGCTTTATGGCTGGAGCTGAGTCAATACCGGCGCGGTGATGTCACCTCTACATGGGAAGAAGTTTGGACCTTCACATATGACTTTCCTTAACTCATTCCTGGCCAGGAGATTGCCGCTTCCGCTGGTTGGTGTCGTCCCCATGAGCGTAGATCCGTGGAAGTTCTTGTCGCCAAAAATGTCAGTTGTACAGTTGTAACCAATGAAAAGCTGTGGTTTTCCAGGGACAGTAAAGCCGAACATGGCAGGCAACAAACGAACGCGGCGCTATCATTATTAACCATTTTCCGCCAACCACTTTATCAGGGTATTTACGCTCTGTGGGGGGGGAAAGGACCAGCCATTCACATGACCACTGTGATTGGCTGTTGCAGTGGTCACATGACCAGGATCCGGTTCCAATCTTTAGTAGGGACCAAGAGCTGCCTTTGATAACTCAGACACTGTGCAGTGAGCGCTCTCTCCATTCAGAAAGCTTTGCAGCCCTAGACGCAAACTGAGGGAAAAAAAGTATTTGATCTCCTGCTGATTTTGTACGTTTGCCCACTGACAAAGAATTGATCAGTCTATAATTTTATCGGTCGGTTTATTTTAACAGTGAGAGACAAAATAACAACAAAAATATACAAATTGATATAAATTGATTTGCATTTTAATGAGTGAAATAAGTATTTGATCCCCTATCAATCAGCAAGATTTCTGGCTCCCAGGTGTCTTCTATACAGGTAACAAGCTGAGATTAGGAGCACTCTCTTAAAGAGAGTCCTGCTAATCTCAGCTTGTTACCTGTTTAACAGACACCTGTCTATAAAAACAATCAATCAGATTCCAATCTCTCCACCATGGCCAAGACCCAAGAGCTGTCCAAGGATGTCAGGGACAAGATTGTAGACCTACACAAGGCTGGAATAGGATGCAGTTTGGTGAGAGGGTGGCAACCATTCAGACTCAGATCCGCGGCTTGGCCCACCCCTCTCTCTCCTCATTGGCTCACTGGCTTTGATTGACAGCAGAGGGAGCCAATGACGCCCACTCTATAATTTTAATGGTTGGTTTATTATACCAGTGAGAGACAGAATATTAACAGAAATTTACTAAAATAGATATAAATTGATTTGCAGTTTAATGAGTGAAATAAATATTTGATCCCCTATCAATCAACAAGATTTCTGGCTCCCGGGTGTCTTCTATACAGGTAACAAGCTGAGATTAGGAGGACTCTCTAGACCCCTTTCACACATACGGTTAGTTGAGTTCATCAGTTCAGTCACGTCAAAATGTATCAGTTTTCCATCCATTTTTCATCGGTTTTTCATCCGCTTTTTGTCCGTTTTCATCCGTTTTTCATCCATTTTTCATCCATTTTTCCTTTTTTTCCATCCATTTTTCATCTGTTTTTCATCCATTTTTCATCGGTTTTCCATCCGTTTTTTGTCCGTTTTCATCCGTTTTTCATCCATTTTTCATCCGTTTTCATCCATTTTTCATCCATTTTTTCATCCATTTTTCATCTGTTTTTCATCTATTTTTCATCGGTTTTTCATCCGTTTTTTGTCCGTTTTCATCCGTTTTTCATCCATTTTTTATCCGTTTTTCATCCATTTTTCATCCATTTTTCATCAATTTTTCATCCTTTTTTTCATACATTTTTCATCTGTTTTTCATCCATTTTTCATCGGTTTTCCATCGGTTTTTTGTCCGTTTTCATCCGTTTTTCGTCCATTTTTCATCCGTTTTCATCCATTTTCATTCATTTTTTTTATCCATTTTTCATCTGTTTTTCTTCTGTTTTTATCCGTTTTTCATCCATTTTTAATCCGTTTTTTTTTTTTTTTTAACATCCACTACCAATGCAAAAACAGATGATAAATGGACTGTTTATCCGTTTACATCCGTTTTCTGTCCGTTCTGTTTTTTTTGACGGATAAAAAATAGGGCATTCATCCGTTCCAAAAAACGGACATTGACGGAAGTGGATGAAAACGGATGTTAACGGATGATCATCCGTTGTCATCCGTCTTTACATAGAGATGCATTGATGTCCGTTTTTCATCCGTCAACGGATGGATGAAAAATGGAACAAATGGACTGTATATGTGTGAAAGGGACCAAAGGGTTATTGCAATATTTTTTTTCACACGGTATTTGCGCAGCGGTCTTTCAAACGCCATTTTTTGGAAAAATATATTTCACTGCATTTAAAAAAAACTAGTAAAGTTAGTCCAATTTTTCATATATTGTGAAAGATGATGTCACGCTGAGTAAATAGATACCTAACATGTTACGATTTAAAATTGCGCACACTCGTGGAATGGTGACAAACTACGATACTTAAAAATCTCCACAGGCGACGTTTTAAAAAATGTTAACATTTACCAGTTAAGAGTTACAGAGGAGGTCTTTGTTTAGAATTATTGCTCTCACTCTGGCGATCGCGGCGATACCTCAAATGTGTAGTTTGAACACTGTTCTCATTTGCGGAGGCGACTTAAGTTTGCGTTTTCTTTTGTGCGCGAGCTCACGGCGACGGGGGCACTTTAAAAAAAATGTTAAACATATCTATTTTATTTTTTAATTTTAGTACTGTTTAAAAAAAATAAAAAAATCTGATCACTTATTGCTGTGAGAAGGAATATAAACATCCCTTGTGACAGTAATAGGCAGTGACAGGTCTTCTTTATGGAGGGATCGCGGGGAATGTGACAGTAATAGGCAGTGACAGGTACTCTTTATGGAGGGATCGGGGGGGGGGGGGAATGTGACAGTAATAGGCAGTGACAGGTACTCTTTATGGAGGGATCGGGGGGAATGTGACAGTAATAGGAGTGACAGGTACTCTTTATGGAGGGATCGGGGGGGATGTGACAGTAATAGGCAGTGACAGGTACTCTTTATGGAGGGATCGGGGGGAATGTGACAGTCATAGGCAGTGACAGGTACTCTTTATGGAGGGATCGGGGGGGGGGGGGGGAATGTGACAGTAATAGCAGTGACAGGTACTCTTTATGGAGGGATTGGGGGGGAATGTGACAGTAATAGGCAGTGACAGGTACTCTTTATGGAGGGATCGGGGGGGAATGTGACAGTAATAGGCAGTGACAGGTACTCTTTATGGAGGGATTGGGGGGGAATCTGACAGTAATAGGAGTGACAGGTACTCTTTATGGAGGGATCGGGGGGGAATGTGACAGTAATAGGCAGTGACAGGTACTCTTTACGGAGGGATCGGGGGGGGGGGGGATGTGACAGTAATAGGCAGTGACAGGTACTCTTTATGGAGGGATCGGGGGGAATGTGACAGTAATAGGCAGTGACAGGTACTCTTTACGGAGGGATCGGGGGGGGGATTTGACAGTAATAGGCAGTGACAGGTACTCTTTATGGAAGGATCGGGGGGGGGGGGGGGATGTGACAGTAATAGGCAGTGACAGGTACTCTTTACGGAGGGATCGGGGGGGGGGGATGTGACAGTAATAGGCAGTGACAGGTACTCTTTATGGAGGGATCGGGGGGGAATGTGACAGTAATAGCAGTGACAGGTACTCTTTATGGAGGGATCGGGGGTAATGTGACAGTAATAGGCAGTGACAGGTACTCTTTATGGAGGGATCGGGGGAATGTGACAGTAATAGGCAGTGACAGGTACTCTTTATGGAGGGATCGGGGGAGGAATGTGACAGTAATAGCCAGTGACAGGTACTCTTTATGGAGGGATCGGGGGGAATGTGACAGTAATAGGAGTGACAGGTACTCTTTATGGAAGGATCGGGGGGGAATGTGACAGTAATAGGAGTGACAGGTCCTCTTTATGGAGGGATCGGGGGGGGGGGGGGGGAATGTGACAGTAATAGGCAGTGACAGGTACTCTTTATGGAGGGATCAGGGGGGGATGTGACAGTAATAGCCAGTGAC